>NC_135422.1:7402800-7522800 GCF_051991245.1 Festucalex cinctus | reverse complement strand
GCGATTGGCTGGCAACCAGTTCAGGGTGTACCCCGCCTATACTGCCCATAGCCAGCTGGGATAGGCTCCAGCATCCCCGCAACTCTTGTGAGAAGCAAGCTGTTCAGAAAATGGATGGATGTTCAAGGATTGTGAACTCATTCCACTCGTGTCGAGGCATTCGGAATGTTAAACATTCAACCGATATTGGGCATTTTGACGAATATCGGTATTTTCAAATCTTCTTTCAAAAAGGTAACGCTAAAACCATTTAAATCTCAGGGAACTATTTATTTAAAATTTCAGTTACCATAAGAGATGCTGCTGACCATGGAAACCTTCTGAACCTTTTGTGTTTGTTCGATGTTAAAACAAATAAATGTGTTTCTCGGTCCCATTTAACTTTTTAAGACATAGGCCTACTGATAACCTTGAAAGCTGCCCGAACATTCTACTTCATTTGTATTGAAAAAAAATGTTGACGGCAATATTTTCCCCCATTTTTTACTGAAAATGAATATCGGCTTCAAATATCATTTATCAGCCTCCTTGACTACTAATAATTGGCATCAGCATCGACCCTGAAAAAATATTTTTGGTCTATCTCTATTCAGGACTGTACTGGCACAAATAATCGGTCCTGGCATTTTGATTTAGGCCCACTGGCCCAGCCCGATTCCTGACCACCCTTGGCCATCATATAGCTCTACCACTCACATTTTTTGGTTCTGTATGCTCTCTATATTGTTAATGGATTAATGAGCTGCTCCTTCTAAGTTGTGGGCCGATCTCTCGGGGTAGAATGGAGGAAAATAATAACTGAATAGCAGCACATCTGCCCCAAAAGACACCGGCCCACCGGGCATCTGCCCTGTATGCTAGATGGCCAGTCCAGCCCTGTCTCTATTTCCTCACCAATCAGCTCCGCATGTGGTTTTCAAACAAAAATCCAAATGCATGGAACGTGTTTGTTTTTCCCGGTGTGTTTCCCAGGAGTCACTGCAGTGGAAACCATCCATTAACTTCCCGACTGGTCAGTCGGAGTACTGTAATAGGTGCGAGGGAAATGCTTGCGGAACCGCCGATTTATTTGCCGCCACTCTCACTTCCTCCAATCTAGTGCTGCTTGATGGTTGCAGCGCTGCTGAAAATAGCAGATAGCACATCTCCGGATGAAAGGTGCCTCAAGGGTGGCTATCAGGACGGAGGCGCGCAAAGTATGCACCTCGCTCACATGCACATGCCGGCCCTCGGGGTCTCGGGGAGTGATGAGAGCTGACAGTGGTTTGTGTGCGATGACTACTTGTGTTTGTGATCCGCAGCCACTGAGCCGCCTCCTTCACAAATCTCCGGCGCCAGAAATAAGTGCCAAAAGATCGCCCCGTATCACAAAGCCAGCGCTGTTTTTCTAAATCAACACACAAGGGACGACTCTGGAGAAACACATTTTCCAAAATGAGGACGATTGTCAGTGGTCCATATCGTGGAAAATCCTCAACAATAGATAGCTAGAAATGATGTAAAGGTCTATATCTGGCTACATTTTTCTCATGCATAATTAACTCATTCAGTGCCATTGACGGCTATACACGTCAAAGTAGGGCTGTGCAATTAATCAAAATTAAATTATAATTTCAATGATTACACTCCACAATTACAAAATCAGCATAATCGCAAAGTAAAAAGATTATTGAGTTGTTTAAATTTATACATTTGCAACTTTTTTTTTATTTTAAAATTATTTGATGAATTTTGTTTCATCCAAAAATAACTTGCGTAAATATAGTGTTTCAAATAATTTTATTTGTCTTTTTTTTATTTGTTTTTTACGTTTAAAAATGTTCTTGTTTTATACCAAAAAATACAAAAAATATTGCCCTACTGCACAGTGCATATGCTGCACTCCAACTTTCACGTTTTTGCCAACATAAATAAATATATATTATCATAAATTCTTTTTGCTCCAAAACTTACTTATAGTGTTTCTATTTTTTTATTTTTTTTCCTAATTTGGTCCTAATATATTTTAAACGCTTAAACATTTTCTTGTTTTGTGCTAAAACATAAACATAACCGTTTGAATAATCGTGATTTCAACTATTGCCAAAAAAAAAAATCACGATTATTATTTTTTCTCCATAATCGAGCAGCCCTACGTCAAAGATCCATTTTTACTGGGCTGGCAGTGAATGAGTTAATGTGTGCATTAGGCACTAAACAACGGTAATGATTTCAAAGCGCTGACCAGTAAAATTCAACTTGAATTGAGGGTGTCAGCTGAAGGTCCCGGCGATGTAATTTGGAACGCTTGCACCGGTGCACCTTTGCCCGCCCTGCGTGCGAGATGCCACCGTAATGGGCCACCGTATGCATAAATCATGAGACGGCTTCCCTCTTTTTAACATGACATGCAAACCACAGCAAAGTGTTCATATTTGGAACGTGCACTTTTATGTCTCATTAATGCAGCCTCAAGAATGTGTTTTGCACTGTAGCCAATATGTAAAAAAAAAATAAAAAATCATATTAATTAATGACACAGCACTGTCTCCAAGTCCTATAAGCAAATTCCTTGTGTAAAATACAAATCATTTCACATAGCTGGAAATGATAAATTCATCCCTATAATTATGCTTATGATACATGTCAATGAGCAAACAAATTTCATTAATGGATTAAAAGCTAAAAATGGTTTGTTATCCAGCATTGAGCGGCAAAGAGGATTAGCCAGCAGGCACATTAGACTTATCATCGTATGCTAATGACAAATGATTAGTAATCAGTAGCTCCCCTAAAAGCAGCAATAGGGAGTTAAAAAGAAAAAGAGAAAGAAAATAAGTAGAAACAAAAAGAGATAAACTAGTTTTGAACTATTCGGAACACAATCAAGCCTAATTACTGATGGATGGACACAAATGAAGCTTCATGAAACTTTCATGAAGCACATGATATTTTTTTTTCCCCTAGATGGCACTCTTGGTTTCAAGCTGCAGTGGAAATGTAATCACTTTCCATTGCACTAACCTTCATATTTAAATGAACAGCACCATCTAGAGGAGTAAAAAATATTGCAAGTGCTTCATGAAGCTTCATTTTCCCAGAATGCTTCTGTGTCCAAAAAAAGAAAAAAGAAAAAAGTACATATTTCTTAAAAAAAAAAAAAAGGAAAAAAAAGGCAGTACTATATTATGAATCCGGCAATAATAAAAATAAAAAAAAATTAAATTAAAAATAAAAATTAAAAAATGAAAAAAAATAGTTATAAATGCTTTTTAATTAACAAAAATGAATGAGAATGCTGGTAAAGATTAAAAATTGATTTTTAAAAATATTTTTAAAAACTGACTCAGAGGTACAAATTCCAACATTTTTGTGTAACATAAACATTAGAGTACAGTATTGTAGCACAACATACGCTGTTCAGGCTCCATGCCCATCCCAATGGAAGAGGAACAAGTCCTCTGTTTCAACTGAGATGTTTTTGCCGAAAGTGGAGGGGACGTGCCCCACCCCCATCCCAGGTGCCAACTGCACCCATGTTCACAAGGAAGCATTCAGAAACATCCTGGTGCAAATTTTGACTCTCCAGCTTGTTTAGGAGCCTCCTCTTGCTCTGGGTCGTACTTGCAATACTTTCTCCAACAGCCATATTTTGCTCAGGATTCACACACTGAACCAGCTGCTCTTAATATTTTAAGACATCTGGGAAATCAAATGTGTGGAAAAATCGCATAATATACCTCCTAGTTTCCACTATGACTAGAATATTATCTGTAAAATTGTGAGACAGTGTGCATGTTGATGTCTTCATTTGTGGAGTATTTTATTAGCAGTCTATTTACATTATCTGCACTATGGAAATGAATGTTCAAGTGCATATTTAAGTCTACATGTTGACTCTTCTCCTCGTCTTTTTGCTCATATGTTGCAGCCGTACCCTCCATGCAGCCTATTTCTAGTCCCTGCAGCTCCCCCTGCCAAGGTTTTGTTTCTATGGGTGAGTGGTCTCTGAGGGCTTCATTTAGACCGGCTGGTCACCCCTGCCTCAGATTCATGTTGGAGCACCAGGCCAATTCACACGGATTTGCTCTGGCATGTGCACTAGGCTGTGTTAAAGGTCTCAGAGAAACAAAGTGTGACACACATGGTAAGGCAATACACGCGGATTCACAGCCGTGTGGTCACTTGCTTCACTGATGCTTTCTCCCTCCTGGTCTTTGTCCATCCCACAACAGGTAGTGATTCATAAATAAATATGGCAGGCTCAAGCTATCTCATTGAAATGGTTTGTGCAGGATGTTATTAACTCATTCACTCCCAGCCATTTTCATGTTCTATTGCTATCAAAACATGGAACCGACCAAAAGAAAAATGTGTCTCTTCTTTCATCAGGAAAAAAAAAAAAAAAAAAAAAAAAAAAGTACGGTATATTTTTTTTATGTTCTGTAGCAATTAGCATTAGAAATAGCTAAGTTTCATCATTATTCACAAACCTGTTGAAAATACTGGGAAAAAGAGCTTGTTGCAACATGGACCTCGTTGATCTCTTATACTTTGCTGCCACCTGCTGGCCGTTTTTTTTTTTTTTTTTTTTTTTTTTTTTTTTTTTTTTTTTTAATAAGTACCATCGCTTTAAGCAACCGCTTCAGGTCAGAAACTGCATCAAAGCCTTCATACAAAGACTCTAGCATACAAAAACCTAAAAAACGTATAAATATGTTTTTGGGAGTGAATGAGTTAATACTGATCCCATGGAGAAGCCAAACTCTAATCCCAGTCATCTTATGAAATCAACAAGGTTGCCACAGTTTCCTTGCTTTACTGATTACTTTATTTAAAAAGTAACTGTATTAAATTACAAGTTACTTGAATAGTTACATTTAGCAGACACTGACTACTGCTTCTTGTTTTTTTTATTTTAAAGACATCTAATTAGAGGCATCCTTATTTATTTGGCAAATTGAACTATTAAAGTTGCAATGGTAAAATTCAACATTCATAACGTACATTGTTTATAAATTTGTGTGCTTCCTACGGTTTACTATTCTGGTGTGAGTGTGAATCCATACTACCATGTGATCCTTTTTTTGGGCATTGTGTTATTAAAGGGGCTGTTTGCCGGATTCACTCAGGAAAATGCACTTTTTAAATACAGGATGTACACACTTTAACTTTCTCTCAGTCTACACATCTGTTTTTTGTTAATCTTTTGTGGTAATTTCGTCCTAACCCCCCCCCCCCCCCCCCCCCCCCCCAGCCTGTATTTTGTCATTTTGTGTTTGTTTTGTAAACAGTGGGACGTTTCAGTGGAAAGACAGTGTTTACAACCCTCCAGCCAATCGCAGAGCGGGGCGGTGGCGTGTCGCAAACGGGGCCGGGCGAACGTGTCAGCTGCGTGACGTCACTCCCGCGGCAATTTGAAAGCACGCACGGATTTTTTTTTTCTTCACTCACTCATTCACACACATAAGATTCTGTGAGTGAGTGAGTGAGTGAAAAAAAAAAAAGGTGTCACTCTCACAAATACTGATGTTGCTATCATATAGCAAATAATATTTAGCAAATCATATATCAGTTGTCATTTAGATATCAGTGTAATAATTATTTGACTGGAAATAATAACTCAGATTAGTCCGGCACCACCTGAACTCAAATTATCTACAGTGACAGACTTTTCCTTTCACCTCCAGGGACTCAAAAGCGACTTCAAGAAGTTTTAGCTTGATGAGGCCCTGCTGCTGCAACGCAAGCACCTCCATCATCCACCTCACCCCGGTAATGAACCGGTGCAGCCAAAAGCAATGACTTCAGAGATTTAAGTGGAACGGAAAAAGCCACGATACAAATATCGCACTGATTAATGGATGCCCCCTGAATTGGCGGAATATGTTATCATCACGATTTCCACATGCTGAATCAATTTATTGTCTTGGGACTTTTCGGTCATCTTCCATAAATAAGGTGCGTTCGGTTTCAGCGAATTCACATACAGGGAGATAATGAGTCATTTAATGAAACGTAAGGAACGGGTCATTGTGGATGAACCCCAACGACTCCGCTTTAATGAAACTCGGTGCGCACTTTCATGTCCAATCAAAGCTTTGAGGAGGCCGAGCGACGAGCTAATCCAAACATTGCCGTTCTACGAGACGATGGACTTTTGTAGTGTTTAAAGACAGATCCATCATGACCCCTCTTCAACATTTTCTCTTTCCAAGTGCAACAGCCTCCAAAGCATTTGTTTGACACCGAGCAAACTCAAGTGACTGATGCTCTTGCATTCCGAAATCTCATTACTATGAAAGCTCCTTATATAATCGAGTTAGACATTTCACAGTCTATTCCTAATCCTGCACTGAGAACATTTTAAAAGTCAGCTTCCGTGTCCGACACCGTCTAATCCCTCCTTTTAATGTAACAGTTCGTTTTACTTAGCTAGTTACTTAGTCGCTCGCTCGCTCGCTCTCTCAGCTATAATGAAAGGAGAGTGTATGAACCATGCAAAGAACAAGTGTTTGACTCTGGAGAAAAAGTTTTTCCTGGCTATGCACCATGTCCTTGTTAGGGGTTTTGCTTTCCAAAGCAAGGTCAGAGCATCCAGCAACTTTTAGCTTTATTAGCCGAGGGCTTGTCCTGAGGCGCTAAGTGGCTCTCACACAACAGCACAGATTGCAACCTCTGATTGCGCCTTACGTCTGGCTCTCTTACTTTTTCATGTTTTTTTTTTCTCCCTCCTCTCTGCTGCTGCTTTCTGTATTGAAGTTTTCCCGCAGCTCAGCCTCAGCAGCGTGGCTCCTCTTCTCCTCCAATCCTCCTCATTAGATTCTCCCCGGATAACCTGAGCAGAAGCCCCTCTGCCTCCCCACCCCCCTACGTCTCTCCATCCCCTTTTCCAACCCCGACCACAGGATTCATCAGCTGGCGACGAGCGACCTTTGACACCGGCGCCTCGCAGGCAGGATTACCATTGAGTCCGGCTCATGCTTTGTTCCTCGCAGCCGAGGGAGCAGAAAGACTCTTTAATGAAATTCAAACTTTGGGCGTGTGGAGAGCTAGACATGTGAAGACCTTCTTGGCAATGTGTGGAGATCAAAACACCTTGAGCCAAGCCGAGAAGCAGGGAAGTGTGTTGCTTTGCTCGGTGAATGCACAATGATAATGAGGAACAATGGTTGCCTTGGATGAGAGCCAAGGACTCCAACAAGTGCCTTCAATTACTTTTCATTTACTTTTCTGAAAAGTCAGAGTTTCAATCAAACAAGAAACAAGGGCGCTAAAATGAGTAAATTCCATGTAAAGTACCCTCGTCATTCCCGATTGTGTCAAGGAAGTCTTTCATTTTAACTAGTGTTGTTCCGATACCGTTTTTGGCTCCCGATACCGATACCAATACCCAGCTTTGCAGTATCGGCCGATACCGATACCATACCGATACTTAAGTTTTTTTTTTCCTCAACATGAAAAAGCTGTCCTGCCATTGGTTCAGAGCATTCAAGGGCCAATAGGATATCTTAGATCGGCATGCAGTGAGTGTTGTGCACAAGCAAGACACAAGATGCTGCATCCAAAATCCTATATTAGCGTTGGAATTAATGCTATCGGCATGTTACTTGTGAGTAGTCACCGATACCGATACCACTGTTTTTATGCAGTATCGGCACCTCAGCCGATACCAGTATCGGTATCGGAACAACACTAATTTTAACATACAAACCATCCCAATATCAATAATGTGGATGCCGAGTACTAATATTGGATCGAGACTAGCGCAATGAGAGCCAATACAGTTTCAGTTTCGGCATAAATGCACCCCGGTGGTTTGATCAAACAGGTGACAGCCAGGTTGACGGACACGGCAATTTTTCTGTCAGCGCCAAGCAGGGACAGTTTGGCCCCGCCCATCATCCCCTCCAACTCCCCTCCCCTCCTGTGCTTTGTCTGTCATGTGACTTAGCAGTGCAAAAGGCCTAAAGTACAAATTATATATATTTTGAAGAAATTACCTCTTGTGTTGAGTTGAATATTCTGATTTCATTTTTTGTAATGTCATTTATGTTTTATTTTATTTTATTTTGTGTATGTAATTTACAATTGTATGTGACATTCTGTTTGACTCTATTAATTTTCTTTTTGTAGACTACTGTTCTCTTGGCAAAATGTTTGATTGTTGCCATGTTTGTATGTTTTACAGCAAATAAAAAAAAAAAAAAAAAAAAGCTTCTGGTTGTAATGTTTTGTTTTTTGCATCGGATCCCCTGAATACATAAAATAACACAACAAAATAATTGCTTTGTTCATTTTCTTTATTAATATTAGTTGTTGAAAACATGTTGCACTTGCAAAATAATTGGTTTGATCATTTTCTTAATTAATATTTGTTGTTGAAAACATGTACTTGCAAAATAATTGGTTTGATAATTTGCTTTATTAATATTTTTTGTTGAAAACATCCATCCATTTTCTTAACCGTTTGCTCCTCACAAGGGTCGCGGTGGTGCTGGAGCCTATCCCAGCTGGCTTCGGGCAATAGGCGGAGTACACCCTGGACTGGTTGCCAGCCAATCGCAGGGCACACAGAGACGAACAACCATCCACACTCACAAGCACACCTAGGGACAATTCGGAGCACTCCAATAACCTGCCATGCACGTCTTTGGAATGTGGGAGGAGACCGGAGTACCCGGAGAATGGGGAGAATATGCAAACTCCACCCAGGAAGGCCGGAGCCTGGACTCGAACCCGAGTCCTCAGTACTAGGAAGCGGACGTGCTAACCACTCAGCACCGTGCAAAATAATTGGTTTGTTAATTTCCTTTGTTAATATTTGTTGTGTAGTGAGAATTTTGAACTTATTTACATTTTGTTTTTTGTCATTAATATGGTAGATTCCGAACAAAATGTGGTGGGGAAAAAACTATTTCCAGTGATTTGTGCTTTATTTCAGAAAAAAAACATTGACAATATTGGATAGTATTTTATATTTACCAGTAAACATTGTCCAAATTATTATCTGGCTTTAAACTGTTTAATAATAAAAAAAGAAACGTGACAAAAAACACCTAAAAGTCATGAAAATAATTGTGATTTTAGGCATTGAGCAATTTGATGGCGCAGCAACCTTAAATATTAAAAAGCTAAATTCAGAATAAACTTGTTGGAGTTGCATAAACAGCATGTTGCAGGATGGTGTTATGGTACAGTAAAGTCTGACTGTGTTTGCGACAATGTGGTATACCATTCTGGGGTGGGTGTTTTTTTTGTTTTTTCTCTTTTTTTTTTTCTTTTTTATTTGCTCTTTCCACAGTTATTGAAAAAAAAAAACAGAGATGGTTGATTGTTTTGAGTTGATGTATGTATATTGTTGGATGTTAAATAAATCTTTATAAAAAAAAAAGAAAAAAAAAGTGCCATTCAATTAATTGCCCTCATTTCTCAACATTTTTGATTGCTTGCATTCTACAATAGTGCCTGATCTGCTATTGGGCCTAAGGAAATGAGCAAGGCATCGGTAGATGTGCCAGAATTATTCAGTGGCTAAATGAAAACAAAATAATAATAATAATTTGACCTAAAACAAAAGTATTTATGTTTTAGTTTATTGTAGCCCTATTCCCCTTTCTTGACAGATAATGTCTATTTTACAAACGTCCAGTATGAAGAGGCAGTTTATTGAAAAGAGGAAAAAAAGAGAATCTGAAGCCTGATAAGCTCTTCCATATGGTACATTGAGATGAGACTCCAAAATTCTCACCAAAAAAAAAAAAAGAAAGGCAAGGAAGAAAAAAGAATAGCAAATCCTAAAGGCCTCATCAATCACCAGGGAGCAGACTAAATCGCTGGAAGCCCTGCTCTGCTTTTGTCATTGACAAAAAATGGCTTTCCATAGAAAAACGAGGGAGATCACACAGCCCGGTCCTGTATTGATTTTTATGGCGGATGATGGGGATGCTGGGTAGTGGAGGCGATGCTCTCCGAGCAGATGTCTAATGGTGTTTAGAGACTCTCTACTTTATCAAGCCAGGCCAGCACTGACAGTTAGATGCTGGAGGGCAATTAAAATTAAAGCCTAGCTGATTAGAATATCATATTCATCTGGATGGTAATTACTATGTCTGGCTCCGTATAAATAATTAATTATGCAAAACCCATGCAGCTGCCCACTGGCTAGAGTTAACTGACTTTCTGTCAACGTCTCACAGTTCGAGAAAGGATAAAGAGATTTGGGGAAATAAGCTCTTTAGCCGCTATCTGGAAGCCCGCTGGGGTGCGCGCGGCGCGCCCGTTGAAACAGTGGCGGCGTGCCCTCTGTGCGTGCAGGTGGCTTTAACGACGCATGGCGAGGGTGCTTGTTGTGCATGTAGTCACAATTTGGAAGAGAAAAAAAAAAAACACTCTCCTTGCCCTCTCTGACTCCTCATCTTACACTCGTCTCACTTTGTGACGTTTCACTTTGTGGAAAAAACTAAACAAAAAAACCTGCTGTCGCTGTCATCCAATATTTTTGAATTGCATAGACAAAATCACATTCTTGTCATGCTAACATAACAATAAGTTAGCCACTGATTACTTTAGTGACACTTCACGAGTGTCATTCTTAATATTTTTATTAGGGATGGGCGAGGACCGATACCAGGTATCGGTATCGGGCCGATACCAGCTTTTTTTCAAGTAATCGAGTACTCGTGACGCAGACGAGTACAAGCGACCGATGGCAGAGGGGGAAGACGTTAAGTGAGTCCTCCTTGCCTGTAAGTGGCGCTAGCTTGCAGCAGTTTTTCACCAAAACTTCACCGGTTTGGAAATACTTCAAAATTGTGAATCTTAAACAAAAAGAGCATTTTTGTGTTTTATTTTGAGTGTTTATTGAAGAGTGACTGTGCTATTTTTTTTTGTCAAAATTAAAGTAAATATATTTGTTTAAAAATATCTTTTTGTGATTTTTTTTTTATTTGTCAAAATGTACTACTGGTATCGGCAGTTGGTATCGGTATCGGTGAGTACTGAGGGTCTGAGTATCGGTATCGGTCTGGAAAAAAAAGTGGTATCGAACATCCCTAATTTTTATTTGTTGATCACAGTAAGTGATACCATGTACTGAAAATTTTATTTAAATCCATTGTCTGGAACGTACCGTGCTCAAATAAACTAACTAAACTAAACTAAATTAGGCTAAGCTAAACTAAGCAAAGATAAACTAAACTAACTTAAGATAAGCTAATTTCAACTAAGATGAATTCAACTAAGCTAAATTAAGCAAAGCTATCCATCCGTCCGTCCGTCCGTCCATCCATCCGAGCCACTTTTCCCCACAAGGGTGAAGCAAAACTAAAGTAAGACAAATTAAGCTAAAATAAACTAAACCAAGCTAAATTAAAATATGATAACCTAAACTACATTAAGCTAAGACAAACATTCTAAATTAAAATAACTACTGTTGATCACAGCTAATAGAGGAACAATTCAGTATAGGTCGCTTGCACATGTCGTCACTTCCGCCTCGGATTTCTCGTAGTCGCCATGCTGGGTGGCCTCCATTTACGTAGCGATTCGGTCTAACACGTATCTATCACGTTTGTTTTCTGCGTTTAAAATGGTACATTGTTGCTGCATCGTTGGCTGTTCGAACAAAGCCAAGGGGGAAAATGGTCGGTCTTTTTTCCGAATTCCGAAAATAATTAGGAACCAGGGCCTGGAGACAGAGGAGTGCGGACTCCGGAGGGAAGTCGTTACTTTGGGCTCGTGTGTGCAGCGATCACTTTGTGAGCGGTAAGCTTGTTTACCTTTATTTAATGCATGAGGATTAATAACGTTTCGACCGCCCATATATGGGCAAGTTGCTTATGTTTTGGATTCATGAGCAAGCAAGTTCGGTAGTACAAGCTGGCTAGCGGACGTTAGCCGAAAGCTAACATCGAACATTTTCACCCAAGTAGTGCCAGTGCAAAGTGTTTACTGCTGAAATTGGATTGATTAGTCTTGGGCTTTTAATGCCGATAACATGTTTTTTTGGTGGCAAAATGTAAACTTGGAAAAAAAAGAGACAGAAGGGGCTGATGCAAGAAAACAGACCCCCGGGGGTGATGCAAGAAAACAGACCCCCGGTAGCCTACACATCATGCTGAAGAACTTATTCACGGCCACCCTACTGCGGCAAAATAACCAGTCTTTCCATATTTTATTTGTTTATATATTTGTTTATTTTAACAGGTCGCCCTGCGCCCGTTTTTCTGTCCAATCATCCCGACTGGGCTCCAACATTAAAGTTGGGTCCCAAGTTACAACATCTATGTCTCAGCCCAGTCGGTGCCAAGATATGAACGTGCACAGGAGAGACAAGCAAAGAAAAGACGACTCGAAGTGGCAGATTGTTGCAGTTATGCAGCCAGATGGCTCCAGTAACCTGTACCCTCAAGTACTGCTGACATCATTGACTCTGGTATGCCACTCAGAATTCATTACATGATATATTGTATGCATGAGTGAATGTATGTGTTTGTTTGTGTGTGTACACGCACCTTATATTTTAGAGACATTTGGAAGTGTTTATAGAAATAAGTATTTGCCTGTAGCAATGTTCATACATTAAAAAATGCAACAAAATGTGTACATTTCTTTTACACTGACAAAAAAACTATACTACTTTACTATATTAAACCTATTACTGGTACCGTATTTTTTTGTGATTTTTTCTTTATTTTTTTCTTTAGGGATCTCATGCCACACCGACTTGATTGCCAATGACATGATGGAAACGAAGGCGAGCATCAAAGCATTGGAGGAGGACAACATGCGACTGTTTGTTTGGCGCTAATAAAGGCAGCGTTTATACAAATTCTATTGTTGGGTTTGTTTACAAAGCTATACATAATACAAATGACAGGATTTGACTCAATGTGCAATATGGTCCCTCTTAAAGTAATGGCATAAATCTGTATTATTTCTAAAAGCACAAAAAATGAAGTGAATAATGATTAGATGTAGTCATTTCAGGGTTAAAAATTGAACTGTTAATTAATGTAGTTTATTTTAGCACAGGTGCCTGCCTACCATCCTGAGATGACGGTATGATGTAATGTTGATGGGGTACGCAATGACTTTCATTATGCTATGTACAGAGGAAAAAGTTGCTCTCTTTTAAATTTGTTTAATGTAAGACAAGTACCAGTACTGTGTTACAGTTTTCCCAATAATCCTTGTTTCACACTTGTCACAAAACTACTGTCCTTTTGGCAGTCTAGATTGGCACACTTCAAGTGATATCATTTGATTTTACAATCTGCTGCAGCACAAAAAACTACTTTTATTCCGCATCTTTGAAGTACATGAGCAAGTGGTAGGTGACAGCGGCTGAGCAGGAACACTGGAAGTCCACTGCTGATCTAGTAAATGCTCTCCCGAGCAGTTCAGGTAAGGAGGGGATTTTGGGAAAAAAAAACTCTGGCTTTTCCAACTGGCCAAAACGAGCGATCTGGGTGGACTCGCTCAATCACACTTTGTCCACACCACAAAGTCGCAGAAGTCCGTCCAGTTAAACTCATCTGTGCCTGAATCTGAAAATATTACAAACATTGTAATGAAAATATGAAACATAGAATTAAATAAGAAACTACAAAAAGTAAAGCCATACATACCTGGTAATAATATTGGTGTTGTCGTGACAAGTGATGGGAATTGTTGCCATCTGGCACCAGACAGAAATTGGGTGTTGTGACAGCCTCCTTAACCGTGAGATCATAAGAAAAGCTGTCAGTATGCTCAGTAGTTACCATGAACACGTTTTATTGTACTGGAAACTGAAACGAAAAATACGTCCTCTGAGAGTGGTTAACCTTAACCATTTAGAATAAGTTGATTAAGTAACATGTAACTAGTGAAAGGGTAGCATTAAATTTAATTAAGCCACGGGGAGGCTGTGCAGTTACTTTTTATTCTTATACGCTCTGCCATATTTGCCTGTTATAAAATTGTTAGAAAAACCACATCAGGTAAACCTAGCTGTGCATGTAAACACAATGATAACAGGAAGCCTGAGAACAAATCAACATTTTTGTGTGCAGAATTACCAACACCATGTGGTTTACTTACGTGCAACAGCAACCGTTTCTTCTGATGCGATGTTAAAGTTTACACTCTGTATCCACCCGCTTACAAAATAATTGTAAGCCTCCAGGGATTTGTTGCCGTGTTATGGAGCATGTTGTCAACACGAGGTAGGAAAAGATGTCCAGAGATGTCACATTTGGCCAGCAAGCTTTCTCCGTCAAAAAAAAAATCACCCTTGGTCAGGACGTAATTAGGATCAATCCCGCCACACAGAGACACCTTCTGCCTGTATCGTTGTTTTTGATCTTCCGGTAAATCGTGAAAATACTGCGAAAATTACATCAGGTTGATAAGCTCTACCGTGTAACTCGCGAGTGTACCTTGTGAACCGGCGGACACCCAATATGGCGCCCGAAGGAAAAACTCCCATGATGCATTACGATGTGCAAGCGACCTATACATCAACTTTGGGTCTTCTTTAAATGTGACTCACTGGGTGCTTGCTTACTCAACTGTGGGAAAGCTTCTGTTAGTATTTTAGCATCAACTGAGGGTAGATATTTATTTATACAATAATTAACAATAACAATAATTCTACCAGAATATGACATTTCATGTTAACAGAAGTCAGAGAATAAAACAAAATATCATGGATAAATTAGCAAATGGAAGACTGGACAGTACTGAGAGGTCTCACAACTTAATCAACCTGGACATGCACAACATTACTTTTCTGTTAATGGCTGTATTTAGAGTTATTTTGAAGGAAAAAGAAATACACACTATTATACAGGCTGTACACTGACTACTTTCATTGCGTTTTTCTTGTGATATTTTTCAATCGCCTAATCAAAAGATGTAATTAATATCTGCAAACATGTGAGGAGTGTCCTCACTTTTGTGAGATACTGTATAAACGCCATGAACTGAAGTCACAATGCTAACACAGATGTCAAGTCGGGCAAAGAAAACAATCACAGGTCTAAGATTTCTTCTCTTCTTAACGTTTTCCAATCACGCAAATACAAACAATTACCGAATGTTTAATAAGTGACACTGAAATCACGTTAGTGGTCTACTCTTCATTACGGTGACCTTTTCCCAAAGACGCCCAAGGCAACACAAATGAGCGTCATGCTGTTCAGGACGTTAATATGGTAATCAAAGTCTGAAGGTTATATAAGCAGGAAAGGTTATTCTGTTTCATGTGGGAGAAGGTTGAAAAGGGAAATTGGTAGCAACTAAAAGACCCCATGATCACTATGTGTGTTTTCACATTCCCTCACACCGTAATGTAGGGCTGGGTATTTCCGCCAACCTCACGATACGATACGTATCACGATACAGGGGTCGCGATACGATACGTATATACCAATACTTGATCTTCAAGGCGATACGTATCCCGATATATTACGTTAATTTTCTTGCATTTTATAATAACAGTCATATGTATGCCTAAAGGATATGTTTGTTATGCTGACTGACGAAAATATTTTTGTTAGCAGCTCTTCTGGTTTACCACCAAAGCCTGGTCTAAATTTGCAGCGTTCACAGACACATGGGAACGTTCATTAATAGGCATGAGCCAATATGAGCAAAAATATCAAAGTATTAAAATTACAGCTCTAAAATGTGCTTATTTGAAATATTTGGGGAAATAAAAACATCATTTTTTCTTTTCATGTGACACATTTTATTTCGTTTTTAAACAAAATATAGCAAAACTGGTACATTAAGACACGTCCCATGTTAAGTTTATAAGTAAATAAATGTTGATATTCTTCCTCTGCTTTCATTTATCTTAGCAAGACACAGTGTCCAATCACTGGTGAGCTATTTTTGCATTAATTGAAGGCAATTAACTTCAAAGACGCTGCTGGTTTTTATTTTTTAGCTACAACGTAAGCTGCAAAGGCAAATGTTAACTGCCTATTTAAAGTTAACGAGCAATATCGATTCTGACGCCTGCGTATCGATACGTGTATTGTAATGAGGCCCGCAACGATATATTGCCGTATCGATTTTTTGAGCACACCCCTACCGTAATGAACAAACACTATTTAGAACGTTATTCAAAAGTGAATCATGCTGGATAATTGGAATATGTTTTCCATCTTAAGGAAATCATGCAAAGATCCCCCCTCTCAAACCATCTCCAATAAGCAACCCCCAATGTAGCTCAGTTCTTCCCATACACTTACAATGAGGCAACACTCCTGCATGCTCACAGCAGTTTTACAATGTTTTTATTGATTTTATGGTTCCACTGACCACTGGGATGAGGTATCTAATTGTGTTCACCAATGTTTAACTTGATGTATGCGTGTTTTCCCTGTTAGCCTGGAGGAATGCTACATGCGTTCTTTGATAATCTCCACACGGGGGGGAGGTTTGGCGATTATGGAAATTTCAAGGCTGAATTTAAGCTACGTGAGCTCCAAATGAGCATCCTTGTACCACAGTGAAATTGTATTCCTGTCAATGCCTGGTTGGTTTACAAAAAAGTTCAAATTCAATTTCCATAATGAGGCAAATTGATGTCATCTTTCAAAAACTGGTCAATAATAAAGCACAACGCAGATTAGGGGGGCTAACTATATTGATTTATGTTGAATGAACATAATTTAATCAAGGTTTTTCATCAGATAGGAATAAAAGGGAACATGAGGTTTGTACAAGTGCAGAAATACGAATAAATTACACCATAATTAATAACTTCAAAATCATTACTGAATGTGCTTTAGTTTGTATTAGTGATATAAACTTTTCTGCAATTGCCATGGCAGCCACAGATTTAGCGTTCTATATAAAATAAGGGAAATGAACGATATGACTTTAGCTAATGCTAAATCTTGGTTGACAGCTGCGCTAAACAATCCAATCCAGTCACCATTTTGCAACATTTTTTTCCTCGGTCTCGGCAACTATTGGAAGCTGGCTGTGTAGTTCATCTTATGCCGGTCCCGCACTGAAAACATGCTGCCAGAAGATTACAAACTGAATTGTTGACCAACTTAATAAAATTGCTTCAATTGGTACTACACATTTGAAATAAATTAATCCAAAGTGCATATATTAACTCTTTGACTGCCAAAAACGTGCAATAGCGATTAGTGAAATCACGATGTATGCCGCCATAAACGTTAAGTCACGTCAACTAAATTTTTTTTTTTTTTAAATCAATGGGCCATACAACGTCTAAGTGCAGCGCTGCCTGGTCAATGGGTTGTGGAATCAAAAACACTCAGTAACTATGGTCACCAGATGGCAGGATTGTGTCTCTTTTCAATGGGCTGCCGGCGTATGAAATTACAATGAAACATGATAGAATCTGTTGAAATAGAACAATTTCCAGGATGACGTGAATGATCAAAGCCTTTGTCATATTAAAGTTTTTGGATAACGTGGCAGTAAAAGAGTTAAGTTAAATTAATTATGAGTTCATTAAACTTAATATATTCACTTTGGATTACCGGTAATTTAATTTTGTTTTTAACTTAATATGTAGTCCTACACTCTAAAAAGACTCATAATTAGTAAAATTTAATATATTCACTTTGGATTAAGTTAATTCAATCATTTTATCAATTGATGAATTTCCTTAAATTGGTCAACAATTCAGTTTGTAATCTTAAATTGGTTCAGCAGTTGTCTTTTTATAGTGTTGGACGATTTTCTTCTTTAGTGCTAGTTCTGGTACAACCACCGATTACATGAAGATGAAAATGAGAATGCAAACGTACAATTGGAAGCAAATTGGAAGGAATTTAACAGTTAAATTCCCTTTGAATGGGTTTATTTTATGAATCACTATGACAATTACGTGATTGAAATATACATGGCAAAAAAAATACGGGATGCTGGGACGGGATTGCCAAATATTGTGAAAAAAAAAATGGAGTTGGCAAAAATCCACCATGACACGGGACCCAAGGCTCAAAACAGGCAGAAAACATTGAAAACAGGACATCTGGTCACCTTCATCTGTTTCTTTTTTGTTTCTTTTAGTATTGACAATTTCTTTTCTGCTTTTACTTCCTTCAGCACGTTTTTCAATCGGGGTATTGTTCAGTCAAAAGATGTTTACAGTAAATCCGACTAAGCCAATCAGTCAATACAATCTACCCTGTGCACTCCATTCTAATGTAAATCAGACGCTGAATGGCAGCCCATAGTTGCACTTGTGTGAAGGCACCTGCTGCTGCTGGCACACTGGACCACACCGCAGGGAACGACAGCGTGAGGTCTTGGCATCAGCTCAACACTTCTGTCTGCAAGGTCACACCCGTCTTGTATAAACACGTCCTTGAGGCTCGCTGCTGCACCTCCTTGTGAGGGCAGACTGTATGTTGTCATACCTGTGAAGGGAAGGCTATCCCCCCCCAAAAGAATTACAAGCAAAGATGGAGAACTGGACTGCTTTTATTGAGATACAGCCGACACATCAGCATCATTCACACACACAGACGACTGCCAATAAGCCATTCAAAGAAAACCTTTTTTTTTTTATTTGCGGCCTATAGATTTTGGGATGACAAGACTAGCTTTAGATCTCCTCGACAGAAAAGAAGAATGTGCACCCACAAACACAGACGGCTGATAATAAAGTGTGTCATCCGACTTTGCCCGGAATAAGATGAAGAACGGTTATGTGAGCAGAGTGTAAATAAAGTTCCCAGTACTTCGCCTCTTTTTTTTTTTTTTTTTAATATCACAGCTATCTTTGGGCTTGACTCGACACCTGCTGCGGACCGATATGGACTGGAGGGAAAAGGAAAAAAAGGCTCGGCGGAAGAGCGTTGCCGCAGGACCATGGCAACCGTCCGCAGTACATTTCCACATTGCTCTGACTTGCATGTTGAAAGGCGTGATTCTCGATGGGGGGTGTTTGAAGATTTAGGAAGAAAAGCGGAGGGAAAATAAATCAAGACTGTTTCATGTAATATATGAGTTTTGCATTGAGCCCTTTCAAATGAGCTCCTTTATGTTAGAACATGACTGACAGTCATAATAGCCCCAGCAAGTCACAGAAAGAAGAGAATAGGAATGGGCAGGAAGCCAGGTCTTCTTTCTTATTGGCAAAAATGTGCCTTCCAAAATAAAACAACCAACTAAGCTTATAAAAAAAGAGAGAAAAATTGTATACTGTACATAGAAAGTGAAAGGGAAAATATATTGTTTTGGTTGCACTAAATAAAACGAGAAGTGCTCACGCTAACAAGGCAGCAAATTGAGCAAACGACATGTACGAAGATAAGGAGCTAACTAGTACGAGTTGGAGGAATGTGGACTAACAGTGGGCACACACATGTTGTTTCATATCCATAACACAATAACCACAATAACTTGCAGTGGCTGATAACAGACACATGCACAAAATCTGTACTATCAGTTGATGGCACCTGATTTGGTATAATTGCAAATTCGAAACTGCGGCACTGGTGGCATCCTGGAACTGCATGCGAAAGTAAATGAAAGACTCCCTTGCATGAAAAAAAAAACAGATTTCGAGTTTTTTTGTTTCTTTTTTGTAGTAGTTACTTAGTAGTAGTTACTATTTATTTTTACATATTGTCGCCATGTGAAAAACACGTAAATTTTTTGTCTTTTTTTATTTTTGCTTTTTTTGGATAAAGCTGAATATAGTACAACGGCGTATTAGGGCCACGTAGAACTTTTTTTTTTTTTTTCAGAGAGCGGGGGCAATATGACGAGAAAAGTGGCAAATTTGCCACTTTTTAATGTGACGAGAAAAAAAGTGGCAAATTTGCCACTTTAGAAACTGGCCAATTCTTTTTTTTTTTTCTCGTCGCACAGCTGTTTGTGTCAAGTGTGGTGCTGGCCAGAAAAAAGTAACGCATATGTCACGCTCTACAAATCACAGTTTGCAAAATGTCTACGAAGGAAGCACTCCTTAAAATGTACTTTTCGGTTGGGTTTTCAAACAAGAAGATATTAATTGCTTTAGCAGAGATTAACAATATAGTTGCCAGTTTATAAAGTGGCAAATTTGCCACTTTTTTTCTCGTCATATTAAAAAGTGGCAAATTTGCCACTTTTTTTCTCGTCATGTTAAAAAGTGGCAAATTTGCCACTTTTTCCCGTCATATTAAAAAGTGGCAAATTTGCCACTTTTTTTCTCGTCATGTTAAAAAGTGGCAAATTTGCCACTTTTTTTCTCGTCATGTTAAAAAGTGGCAAATTTGCCACTTTTTTTCTCGTCATGTTAAAAAGTGGCAAATTTGCCACTTTTTTCTTGTCATGTTAAAAAGTGGCAAATTTGCCACTTTTTTTCTCATCATGTTAAAAAGTGGAAAATTTGCCACTTATTTTCTTGTCATATTAAAAAGTGGCAAATTTGCCACTTTTTTTCTCGTCATATTAAAAAGTGGCAAATTTGCCACTTTTTTTCTCGTCATATTGCTCCCGCACTCTAAAAAAAATATATATATTTCTACGTGGCCCTAATACGCCGTCGTAGTATGCAGACATGCCAAAAAATGTAAAAATAAAAAAATGGGGGGAAAAAAATGGACATAAGTGTTTTTCACATAGCAGTGACGATATGGATGTTTGTCGTAACAACAACAAAGAATTATATGTTATTTTGTTATTATTTTTATTTTATCTCATTTTTATTTTGTATTTTTATTATTATTATTATCATTTTTATTGTCAGTGTTGTTTTCATCTCGTTGCTGTTTTTATTTTTAATCGTTGTTATTATTAAATCGTCACAAATGCATTTCTATTTAGATCATTTCCTGTAGAATTTTTAACAATCAGCATCCCAGAACAGATTGGCTCCAACCATACAGTTTCCATGATACTTTTGTTGTCCAATTACGAGCACACTCAACAGAAAGTTCTGAATTCTATACAGTATATAGAGTCACTAGACTGTGACCACTTTGACAGAGGGTGAACTTTTTGCTGGAGGCATCTTTCCATATGGCGCAGTGTCCAATTAATACCACATTAACATGTTGATCAAATACACCACAGCCATAAATATGAATAATATGTGCTGTATTATGATGCGTCAAGATCAGGTGCGCCGTTAGCAAATCCCTCCAAGACAATTCTCAGCTTGTGTTTTATCACTAAACTCTGTGAGGTGTTGTAGAAAAATGGAAGAGGGAAAGGCCTGCTAATTGAAGCGGTCACACTTCCTGCTTCCCATTAGTGTAATTGGCATATCTATTTAGGATGTACATATTTTGCGAGGATGTGCAACTGAGCCATTCAAGTCACAAGAAAGCAATCGTCAACAGCTAGTAAGACGACCATTCAAGCGTTTAGATCATGTCTGAGAACAAATGTTTCAAGACAAAACAGCGGGAAACTTCAATGAACCTAAAATGTACCCAAGGAAATTTATATTCAAACCCAGAACCTCGTCACTGTGAAGTGGACATGCTAATGTCCACAGAAATGTAAAACTATGAGTCATCTGCATAGCTTTGGAAATCTATGCTGTGTTTGCATGTGAGTAGAGAAAATCGATGCACGTAAATAATGAATAACAGTGGGCAAAGAATTGATCCTTGGGGGACACCATTTGTTATGACATCACTCAAATGTCATGTAAGTTTTTGAACCAGTTTAGAACTTGCCTGGTTAAGTCGAACCGGCTTTCGAGGCACTTATATAATGTAGTCAAGACTTTTTTTGTTTTTTTTTGTTGTTGTTGTTGCTGAACGTAAATATTTTTCTGCTATGCCTTCCTCGTGCTTCTTTCCAATTTCACAGCTAACTCTGTCAACACCTTGCGGATTGCAAGTGTTGGCACACACTGCCATGTCTTGGCTCCTTCCGGCATTCCTTAAGCACTTGCTGGAGCACTCCCATCAACCGTCACCTGATGTTGGTGGTCTAATGGTGGAGATGACCCTGTGGAAACAGGCGTGGTGCCACCCTGGATCTTTCCCATCTGCCGCAAACAGGGTGTTTGTTGGCCATTATCTCGTGGTGCCCTTGAACAGAAATGGCTTCAAACTAACTCTGTGACCAGGGATGGGGGGGCGGTAAACAAAGAGATTAAAAACCAATGAGCCAGGGACAACACATTGGAATGAGCCATTTTAAATGAATATGTCTGTTATTGCCAGGTTTTTTTTCCCCCCCCTTTGGCCACAAAGATCTACATTACGTGCCTTTTTATGTTCATTGTGTTCCCGCATGTTTCATAAATATACGAAGGAGTGTTAGGACCACAAGAATAAAGTTGAAGAATTACAACAATAAAGGCAAACAAGGCTATTAAATAAGAAAAAAGAAGAGATAAAATATTAAGAGGAGAAAACTGATGAATATGTCAGAATTTTGGCACTCCCTCATTAAAATTACAAATGTATTCACTTACTGTTACAATAGTTTTTCTTGCAAAATTAGGAATTTATTCTTGCAATTATTCTTATGACCATAATATTTCGTATTACTAAGCTGTCATTTTCAAATTAAATGTTACGCTCTGAATAATACACCTTTATTATTTTACTATTTAGACTAGGGATGTTAGATACCACTTTTTTTTTTTTTTTTTTTTTTTTTTTTTTAGCCCAAAACCAATATGAGTACACAACTCGAGTAGTCACTGATACAGATACCAAGTACCGATACCACTATTTTTTTGATCCATAAAATTTCCCCCAATAAACAATGACAGATAAGTTTAAGTAAATACCTATATATCCCAATATATCATTTTTTTTCTAAAACTTGCATGAAATTATTGACAATTTTCTTCTAATTTGTAGTTATTGATTGTAAAATGGCCACAAGAGGGTGTGTGACACTGTTATCGGCCACGATCGCGAGTATACCGATACCTTGAATAAGACAGGTATCGGCCTGATACCTTGTATTAGCAATCGTCCATCCCTAATTTAGACTTTACAGTGACTTTACCTTGTCAGATTTTGACTTTTTTTTTTATATCACAAGTTGAATCTTGTGATATTACAATATCCTTGTAAATTTAAATTATTTACATTTTTGTTGTGATATTGTGACATCTATCCTGATAAAAAAATTCTCATAACAGATACTTTTTCACAATATTAAAAAGTTCAGACTTTTTCTCGTAGTATTATATATTATATAATACTATAAATACCACAACTTAAGTGCAATTTCTAGAGAAATTGCGTGGGAATGCTGAAAGCTGAATGCGAAGATTTGAATGTATGTGGAATGTTTATGAAGTCAATTGAGAGATAAATTACGGAATGGTGACCTCCTGGTTACTGAACAATGCACTTTACCAACTGTGCCAACGAGCAGTATCAAACACCTGTTGAACGATGATAAGTTCTATGCATGGAAGTGGGCGTGGAACGTGACACTTACAATAGTTCAATGTCTGTCCCTTTGAAAATGAATGGGGAAGCGTTGATATTTAACATTAAATTGTGCGGATACTGTAAGTAATGTGGAATCAGACGATATATACCCCGGGAGGTAGGGGTGTGAATTGCCTAGTACCTGACGATTCGATCCGTATCACGATTCATAGGTCACGATTCGATTGGAAACCGATTAATCCCGATATGAATTTACAAGTCGATTGTTGCGATTTTTTTTTTTACTCAAATTTAGAAAACACCATTCAGCAAACTTATACATGTACACTGTAATATTTGTATGAAAATGTATTATTTATTGATCTGAAACTTCAGTCTTAGAACTGTGAGCTACTGTAGTTAACAAACAGGTTGTAACATTTTTCTTGTTTGAACAGCATTGAAAGTATTAAGGCTTAATATGCCATTAATATAACATTCTTGCATGCTTAAGGTGTGAAAGTTAAACGTTTTGTTGAATATTTTTCCATCAAAAACGGATGTTAAAAAATCAATTCGGCTGCCTATTGAATCGATTCGAGAATTGCGTGCTGTAGTATCGCGATATATTGCCGAATCGATTTTTTGTAACAGCCCTTACCGGGAGGTGTGAATTTTTGAAGCAAGTTGAAATTTGAACAGTGTGAATCGGAAGTATTATGTGGGAGTTGTTACGTGGCAAAAAAAATGTGGGGAATAAAAATCACATGCTTCAGCATTCCAACAATTATCCTAATACTTCTTTGAATCTGGGCTTCTCAGTGCTAATTTTGATGATGCTTTACAGAACTAATCTGTTGGAATGGATAAGGTATACATAAATAAACAGAATGAGGTCTTTGTGCAAATGGAATGATGGTTCAAGGTGAACTACATATGTAGTCATGTGTTAGAATACTAGTCAATCAAAAATAACATCACCCACACACAAAACATTCCAAACCAGACCATGTGCTCCATTTGTTGACATAATTTGGCAGTGTTCAGCACCGTCCCCGCTTTAAGACTCCCATTGTATCGCGACTATTCTTTCCTCTTCCTTCCACACATGCGGGGGCAGCTATCTGAAGCGTCCACGCCGCCGGATTACCCCGCTAACCACCAATCCTTTTGCAACAGTTGAGAGGATGAGAGCGCCTGCTGGATCACCTCCAGGGTCTGCCGCTGCCGTTTGCTTTTGCTCCCCAATCCTGAGCGGCTCCAGGCGGGCGCCCCAATCCCACATCTCATCATCCACTCTTCCATCCCTCATCCCAACAGCGACTGGCACAGACGAAAGCTCTGGAGGGGAGGAACGGGTCCAGATGGTTTTGCTTTACCATGGTCTGTTCTCGCTCGCACCTGTCAGGACTGCACAGGAGGATGCTTTTGCAGACAGAGGGAGGTGGCTTGCCATGTTTACACAACATGTAGTTGTAGTTCTACTGTTGTAAAATGCACATTGTTCATTCATTCACACTGTCACTGAATGGGAACTGAACCCGTGCTGTTTGCATCAAAGTTAGTCAAATGTACCACGACACGATCAGTGACATATCTACACAACGCAAGGTTGAGATCTGCAAAGCCCCGCCTCTATTCATCTCATTAGACATGAGCCTCGCTATGTTTTCACAGACATGCAAATGCATTAAGACAGGGGTGTCCAAACTTTTTCATTTGAGGGCCACATAGAGAAACTCAGAAGGACTCAAGGGCCACATATTGTTATGAAGAGAAATTGTGTTTAGTCCTAAAAATTGTACAAATAATGTATTTGTGCTTTTGCATATTTAGAAAAAAATGCTACAGTATATAATCCAATTTATTTGTAATATGGCAGTAGGGTTATTATAGTTTGGGAATTTTTCATTTTAGTTAGTTTTTATTAGTTTTCAGGGTGGTTCTGTTAGTTTTAGCTCTTTAATTAATGCTTAGTTTTAGTTTAGTTTTAGTTAGCTTCTGTATTAGTTTTAGTTATTTTTTTAAATGTGTTTTACTTGTGCACTTAAAAAAAACAAAAACAAAAAACACCATGGGAGCGACGTCATCTGAAGGTGCTTTTCTATTGGCTGTTGCTAGATGACATCACTTCTGTGTGACATACTTTCAAATGTCATTATCCCAGATGATATCAAAATAAATCTACTAAAAATCACACCAAAGGCTAACACGAAGTACATTTTTGCTATAATTATGGTTTTAGTTATTTTTTTAAATATAAAATGTAGTTGCAGTTAGTTTTCGTTTTTTAAAAAAGCATTTTCGTTTTTATTTTATTTCGTTAACGAAATAGTTTTTTGAATTTTAGTTTATTTCATTAGTTTTAGTTAACTAAAATAACCTTTAATAGCACCTGTGTTTTTCGACACCCTCCCTTCTTACTTTGACCATCTCCAAACATTTTTGTTTATTTTATTTGAACTGAGTCAAATGCCATTTTTAGCAAATGTTGCGGGCCACTAAAAAATGGAAGGTGGACCGCAAATGGCCCCGGGCCGTAGTTTGGACACCCCTGCATTAAGACAATAAAGCTAGTGATGAGATGTTGTTCTGCATGTACAATCAGCACTCGAGGCTTTAGTTGTTGTTTTTTTCCAGGGGTGGCAAACTGTGGTCCTCGAGGGCCGGAGTCCTGCAGGTTTTATAGATTTCCCAACTCGAACTGCAGCTGATTCCAATTACCAGGCTCGTTATCAGGCTTCTGCAGAGCTTGCTGATGAGCTGATCATGAATCAGCTGTGTTGAAGAAGGGAAATATCCAAAACCTGCAGGACTGCGGCCCTCAAGGACCGGATCTCGCCACCCCTGCCAATGTGTATTTATTACCGGTAATTTATTTTTCCAGAGATGTAGCAAACAAACACAAACATGTCTCAGTAGCAGTTTATGAGGAGGACTTCAAAGCAAGCAAAGGTTCTAACCTTTTCATATAAGACGAGATAATTTTTTTTTTTTTTTTCCAAGTCTGGACCTCATGCAAAATCGCAGTTTTGGAGGTTTAGGTTGAACCAATTCAACAGGGGAAGCTTGCATTGAGAAGCAGAAAGAAAGTTGGAAAAGTTTATCGAATATTGCAAGTGTGTTTTTGTATTAAACGAACTCATTTGAAGCTGATTTGTATGCTGCTTTTTTTTCCCCCCACTGAGACTTTAATGCCTCATGCAGTCACACAGGCAGTGGACAGATTGGCTTCTAATGGTAATCCAATACTATGCAGCTGTGTACCTATGTGTTGTTTAATAAGGTGAACTGACCTTTCTTCATGGTTATAAATCAATGCCATTGTCACACTTAAAAGCACTGCTAGATATGCATGTTATTATCTTCCTACCAATTTCTTCCAAAATAAAGCCAGAAACGCAAGAGTCATTTCTTGTCACGTGTCTTTCTTGTTCACACAATTTTCAAAAGTGCCTTGAATTGCATGGTCAGTAATGGCAGGATCAGGGGGGAAAAAGCCATAGTTCATCTCCTGCTGCCGCAGAAGATTTTCGGATCAAAAGAGCTGCGAAATTACCTTGACAAGTGGAACAAGGTAAAAGAACTTGATGATTGTTTGATTGCAGGTAAATGCCTGTGTTTTTGTTAAAGGTCCACTACGCTGCTATCTAAAGGAAGTGCCGGCTTTTATTTCTGCCATTATTATCCTTCGGCTGAGGCGTAATGGCCGAGGTACACTTATGCAATAATGGCATTACAAGAAAGCCGTCATGTCCAGACTTCACCCATTTAGCCTCCCGAAGAATACTTCACTTAAGCCCAGAGCAGCGGCGGTATTACAAAATCACATCCAATGTCATTTGCTCTGCCAAAGAATGCAATATAAAAACAATGTTATCCTTATTACTATCGTGCTTTGGCTCCTGACTTAAGATGGCTTTTTGAAACATTCATCTGTGCGTGCATATTCTCCTCCTGAGTAAGGTGACTAGATGTTCCAAGTCCCAAATTTGAGCCTTGTTTCTCGAGTCGCGGCAGGTCCCGTTCCGCTGTTGTTGTTATTGTTGTTTATTAAATCCAGTCAGCAAGCCAATAATTTTTGTCAAACCGAAACGAGAACTACTTCCTATTTCTGTGTGTGATCAAGACAGGTTGGCGGATAGTGAGTACAAACGAGCAGAGGGCTCCAGCTGGCACTTCTCTTTCATTTTATTTTATAGTATACAAAAACAACACATTGACAGCGTTGACCAGGAGCATCACTTCTCCCACACAGATGTTACCATTGACTTAAATAGGGACACTACAATTGGAACAAACCAATAAATTCCACAGGTGTAAATCATTAGCTCGTTAGACTCAATACAAAACTATAACCCCAAAACTAAACAAATACTCACAAACTAACAACTATTTCCTCAACTCAACCCAACTAAACAATAAACTAAATACTTAAATTTAATAAAACCATATAACCCCTCCCTACACATTCTTACACTTGGTCCAGGCCACGCCCTTTTAGCAGACTTGCAACTCTTTTGACCCGACACCCCCTGGACACAAGAGCATGTAAGTAAAACATACAATACACATCACACGCACATTATTCACCGCCTGCCCAAACAGAATAGCCCCTTTAAAACCTATAATAGAAAATATTGCACATTACTCAATTATATTTATTCCACAGGCTGGCGCCCTCCCCGGATGTCATCATGACCAGACCTGTGCACAACCAGTACAATAAATATCTATCAAATATGCCTTGACTCTTTCTAATGCAAATTAGCATTCTCTTAAGTAGGGACGGGCGAGTACCGATACCAGGTATTGGTATCGGGCCGATACCAGCCTTTTTTCAAGTAATCGAGTACTCGTGACGCAGACGAGTACAAGCGACCGATGGCAGAGGGGGAAGACGTTAAGCGAGTCCTCCTTGCCTGTAACTGGTGCTAGCTTGCAGCAGTTTTTCACCAAAACTTCACCGGTTTGGAAATACTTCAAAATAGTGAATCTTAAACTAAAAGAGCATTTTTGTGTTTCATTTTGAGCGTTAAGACTATTGAAGAGTGACTGTGCTGTTTTTTGTTGTTGTCAAAATTAAAGGAAATATATTTGTTTAAAAATATCTTTTAGTGATTTTTTTTATTTGTCAAAATGTACTACTGGTATCGGCAGTTGGTATCGGTATCGGTGAGTACCGAGGGTCTGAGTATCGGTCTGAAAAGAAGTGGTATCGAACATCCTTACTCTTAAGTGACCTGTGCAAAGTGCAATATGAACATGAAAGTGCTTCATGCCAACTTGATGTAACGGACATTGTGTTCGTTACACTGTATTTAACTCATTCACTGCCTTTGACAAGTATACTTGTCAATTTTATTTTTTAGAGCGGTGCTAAATGGGGGCGAATCTGAGCATGCTCCACTGTAAATATCAAACTTGGAAACAACTTTACTGATGCCCAACCACCGGTAGATGACATCATTGCCCCATTTTATAGGAAATAAACACAGTTTCAGAGTCCATGGGAGAAATGGCTGTATTTTGGCAAACCTACATTTTTCTGCTGTCAATTATAAAAGAACGGGACGGGACAAAAAGTAGGGAGTCTATTCTGTTATTTGGTAGATTCGGTTTATATATAATTATTGAATGTAATATCACGCGAGTATTGGAAATGTAAAAATTTTCTATAATGACTGGCAGTGAATGAGTAGCCTAAAAGCTAACCTTTACTAGCAGCATATTTACAATGTTACAATATGGAACAATCACCCAAGATAGCATAAATTTGTTATAAATAATTCCTGGTGATAATTTATTGAAGATATCTAATTTTCAGTGAAATTGCAGGACCCTGGCTATTAATTTTGAAAATCTAGCCACCCTGCTCCTGGGCCTTGCCACAAGCCAATTTGTGGAAGAAGAGGTGCGTATTGAATTTGGGATACATTCCCTGCTTTTCTAATAAGCCGCCGGCATGATGCCACTCTCCTGCACGGGATGAGATAAGAACAGGCAGCGCACTGGCGTGGACTCCCATTGAAACCCAGTGTGCTGCCAAGTCCCTCCACACCCCACAGGGCTGCACATACACACCTGAACACACACTTCACAGAGGCAGTCAGCCAGCGAGGTAATGTTGTGATTACAGATGCAAAAAGCAGACACTGCGCGTGGGGAATATGAGGCGGAAGAGAGAAAATAAGTATTAAGTCCACTGAGATTGCATTAAAAAGCATGTCGTTACCAAAAAGCAAGAACTGAGCAATCTCCTTTTTAAAGTCATGCGGCTTTTAAAGAAATTACCACACCAGCAATATTTCTTTTTTTATGTTTCCACAACAATCCCCATTTGTGTGGGATTTCATTTGTATATCAAGCCACATAAAATATTCCTGCATGCCCACAAGGGAGTTATGCTTGGTTAAGATTAACCCCATGCAAATGGAGCAGATTGCCTGTTCCTCCAATAAGTTAGCACTAAAAAAAAAAAAAAAAAAAAAAAAAAAAAAAAAAAAAAAAAAAAAAAAAAAAAAAAAAAAAAAAAAAAAAAAAAAAAAAAAAAAAAAAAGCTGCATCTGTAGAATACATTGTTATGTAGAGCAAGTGGCATCTTCCACGCCCGGCAAGTAATTGCCAAATTGTTGCTTATCCATCTGTGGAGTGTTTTGTCAAGGAAAAGAGACGAGAGAGGCAGCTATTGTGTTGGAGAAATGCTCAAGTGCTTTTTTTTTTTTTTGCCTTTGTGGGAGCCCGTTAACACATTTAGCGGCCAGTGACCGGCAGCCACTCGAGGGAGATGCTGCTAACTCAGAGGTTGCATTGATTTGCAAGTATTTTGCAGGAACTGACAACTGTTTATCAGGCATCCTCACTTTCATACATACAATACTTCACGTCCGTTAAATGAAGAAGGTATGTTAGAGGGAGCATAGATATGATCAGTCCTGCTTTGTTTTCTTTGCTGTGGATTGCAAATGTATTTGTAGACTACAAAAGCAATAAAAGGGAGAAAAACGTTGAAGGGGGCAATAAACACACTAAATTGTGATACCGAGAGAGACTGTAAAATACAAAATAATACTTCACACTAACAATAGTCAGACCAGTAGGAACAAATTACTTTCTGAATCGTTTATTTTGTGCTTTTCCTTGCACTAGTATATCGACTGGAGGACAGTTTTAGGAGGCACATTGACTAAAGCAGGGGTGTCCAAACTTTTTCCTCTGAGGGCCACATACAGAAAAATAGAAAGCTGCAAGGGCCACTTTGATTTTTTTTTTTAAGTTATTTATTAACACATTCATTGCCAGACCAGCAACAAATGCATCATTTGACGTCTTTTTCCGTCAGTGGCAGTGAATGAGTTAAAAATGGTAAAAATCAATGAAGCAATTATAAATTGTTGATATAATGTGCAGAAAACTGCTAACAGTCACAAGGCAAATAGTGACCCCTGTGTGCCACTATAATAGATATGCCTCTCCACTGAGCAGAAGCTGACCCCAACTTGACATTCTGAACCACAACAAGAACAATCGGTCGTCAACTGACCACACTTAAGAACCATTAATCTAATGTGATGTTTTCACAAATTGGACCTTGACACTAAGCAACAAGTGGATGAAACTATTTTTATTTCTGAAACTGAATTATTAGCTGCAAATTTGTGTCTTTGCATAGCTAGAAATGCTTAATCCACCCTCTTTTTTTTTTTTTTTTTTTTTTTTTAAACAGCATTGAAAAATTATTTTTAGTATTTGCCGCGGGCCGCCAAAAAATGTATGCCGGGCCGCAAATGGCCCCCAGGCCGTAGTTTGGACACCGCTGGTCTAAAGCAAGAGAAAAAACACCTTGGCAATTCACCATAATATCAAAATGTCTGAAAGTGGCCGAAAGAGCTTGAGAACAAACTGAAATCAGGAGAGGCTTAAGAAATTGAGAAAGTGTATACGAGCAGGATGAAAGGAACACATTTGGAGAGGTTTAATATGTCAGTGTTGCTGGCAGTGTTATGAGCTCCTAAAACCAACTTGAGCATACGTCTGAAGTCACAGGTGCCTGTCAGCTGCACAGTGAGGCCTGAAACAAGTCATGTAGGAAGGAAATCTGGATTAACCGTTCCTTTAAATGCAACTTTAATGTCCTGTGGTAGATATTCAGTTTTACTACACCATTACTTTGATGTCATGAAATGGTTAAGCTGGGAAGGAAGGTGGGTAATTATTATGGGGTAAAAAAAAAAAAAAAAAAAAAAGGAAGAAATAGACACCCTTAAAAATGTCCCTCAACTATCCAATAGGCTTTTTATGATATCAAGGATGTCATCGCATATTACATTTTAACACACTTATTTCCAGACCAGCAAAAAATGCACCATTTGACGTCTTTTTCCGTCAATGGCAGTGAATGAGTTAATCGTATGATATTACATCCAGACACCCTGTTGCCAACATGTAAGCATATGGGACCATCAACTTAAGCATCTCCTTGGAATGATTTCACAGATGTAAAAGTCTTTTTCCAGCTACCATTATCATTGAGATTGTACATTTTAATAAAACCCAATGTTAGCCGTGATACTTTTGGAACATCTTCTGACAAGGTCAACAATGTAATGTCTCCCTCTTAAGTACACGCTTGTCTCAGGGCCAAACAGCTTCCGTGACCCACCTGTGCCGAACATCTGTCTCTTTATGCAAATAACAATATTGTTTGACAACTTACTGTCTCTCGTCTGCCTTTTACGCCCTTCACTGTGAGTTCCCCGAGTTGGTGCCCTCTCTGTTTTGTCTGTGGCGCAGCTCAGCTTGGAGCCAGCCTCCCATCTTGGCACAGGCCACAACCAGGGTGAAAAGCGAGAATGGTAGGGGATCCCTATGCAGCTGTCAGGGTCTCTGTAAAGCGGCCCGAGAAACCTTCATGGGGATCTTTGAAAGACTTGTGGGATGTGTGATGGTAAGCTCGAGTCAATCAGCACCACACGCAGATAAATGTGGACGTATCACTTTGAAGTTTTAAAGCTCACAAAGTCAAACGAAGAAGATGCTCACATTTTGAGATCCTCCAACGTATTTCTCTTTGTGCTTTGCTAAACTTTGCATGAAACACAGATTAGAATTAATTTCCATTGACAGAAATACATTCACAACTCTGCCTCATCTATCCTTCCCTCCTTCCTCTCTTTAGTTTTTCCTCTGGTCTCTTGAGATCTCTTTAATTTGTTGGAATTTAGAGGCTTCTGGGGTTGGCGTAAGACTTTGATTTTGTAACCATGGGGAAGGCAGGAAGTGTTTGGTCGGTGCTGGATTTCACTTTGATTTATCTTTCTTTTCTTTTGATCTTTTCTGACCTTTTCTCTGGTCTCCTGACCGTTTGAACCTCACGACTCTGGCAAGGCTCTGAGGTATCTGGTTGGGGTGAGCGATAATGGGATTTTTGTGGGGTTTTAGGTGAATTAATGAGTATAAATTTACACGTATTTTCACGCACACGCACGTACACACACCCCGGCACACACGCACGCAAACACATAAAAAAAAGAAATACATTCACAACTAGGATTTATTTATTTATTTGTTGTCGAATGGTGCAACGTGGAAAATAATTGATCATAATAAAATAAGGTATAAGTAAACTAAGGAGAAAAGAAAAAAATGTGCAATAGAAATATATTAGTGCTGTCAAAGTTAATGCATTAACTCATTAATTACAAAACAATATCACATTAATCATGTGTTAACGCAGATTAATCACACTATTAATTTTGACCGCAGATGATCCTTTAGCTTGGCAGCAGATGGTTACGTTAAAGGTAGCACAGATTGTGTTTGAGTAATAAACATAACTACATGCATTAAAGTAAAGCATTTAATAAATATTTATGTATGACATTCAGTTCATGAGAAAATATTGTTTTTTTTCCCCCCCATTTAAAATTATGCAAGTCATTAACGGATTCGAAAAAGAGGACGATGAGTGTACAGCGAATCAAAAAAATGTCCTCATAACATTAAATGTCAAAAGAATTATCATATAACACAACATGAGCTCTTTAAGGCGGTGGGAAAATTGTTGATAAAAAGCTTCTTTTTTTCTTTTTTTAAATTAAGTGATTAATTATGATTAATCAAAATTTTAAGATGTGATTAATCTGATTAAAAAAATAGATTGTTTGACAGCTCTAACAAGACTGGAAATAATAATAAATAAATAAATAAATAAATAAATAAATAAAACACCCACGCGTGGACTGACCAGGAGAACAGATTATGTATGTATTTATTTGTTTTAATATTAAATTTGTTAAATTGTGACTTATGAAGTTTTGGCCCGATGCCAGTGATCAGAATTGAGGGAATTAAAATAAAAACATAAAAATCATGAATTAAACAAGTTATCTTTATAGTGCTTCATGAAAAAGTAAACTGAAGCACGTCTGAGGTTCAAATCCGTACTGTGTGAAGTTTACATGTTCTCCCTCTGCTTGTTTTTTTTTTTTTTTTTTTTTTTTTTCTTAAACTCGGGCTTCCTGCCACATTCCTAAAACATGTATGTTTGGTTAATTGAAACCCTAAATTGTCCATACCTGTGATACGTTCAAGCTGTCCGTGATTTTTATAATTACAAACACTATCAAAAATGGATGGATGGAAATGTACATCCATTAGTGACCAGATAGAAAAACATATTTTACATGGACCCTGGCTAAACGCAAAAGTCTTGAGTGATCAAGCAGCGAAGGGGACGGTGACTCAGCTATAGGCCCACTCATGTGTCAAGACACCCGTCACCTGACCCGTTACTTCCTGTTACACTGAACACACACTTAACACCCACCAAGCTCCCACTGATCTGACCCTCCCTGGAGCGTACCCCTCCTTCATGGGGCCTCTTTGCCGTCATGCATATCAATGCTTTATGGGCAGTGGAAGGGAGGGAATAAGGGATTGGGACGCAAATAGGGGCGGGGCCACGCAGGGAGGTTTGAGCAGTGCAGTGAGGCCGAAACACCAGTCGGAATCAATCTAGTCTGTGGGATTGCTGCTCCACTGAGTTGTGATCAATAGATCTGGCAAACTATCCCCTTTGCTAGGACACCTGATGAGCTAAATGAGGGTTCTGGGAGATGCACACTGACCACTTCCCTCTTTGTCACCTCCCTTAATGTTTGTCTCAAATGAGGTGGTGCAAAGATGTTATTTTGTTGGAGTTGTCGAGAGCAAAGGCTCGTTATCGGTCCAGCGATTTTGAACAATGGCGGCAGTGGTGTGACAGAAGGGCTTCAGTTTGGATTCCACTAAGCAGTATAGGGAAATGGATCGGGAATAATGAACACCTAACTCCCCCAACTGCTCCTAAAGAATCGAAAAAGTCATCCACTACATTTACAAAACTGTGACTGACTAAATGTAAAAGGCGCTGTCTGCCAGTTTCACTCTGGAAAAGGCACTTTTTAAATACAGGATTTAAACAATCAAACTACTTCTCAACTTACATATCAGGGCTTGTCTTCATTTCTGGTGGTGAATTCGTCCTAAACCCGCACCCTCCCAGCCTGTATTTTACCATTTTGTGTTTGTTTTGTAAACAGCGGGACGTTTCTGTGGGAAGACGGTGTTTAGAGTGACGTCACGCAGCCGACACGTTCGCCCGGCCCCGTTTGCGACACACCACGCCCCTGCTCTGCGATTGGCTGGAGGGGTGTAAACACTGTCTTCCCACAGAAACGTCCCGCTGTTTCCAAAACTAACACAAAATGGCAAAATACAGGCTGGGAGGGTGCGGGTTTAGGACGAATTCACCACCAGAAATGAAGACAAGCCCTGATATGTAAGTTGAGAAGTAGTTTGATTGTTTAAATCCTGTATTTAAAACGTGCCTTTTCCAGAGTGAAACTGGCAGACAGTGCCTTTAAACGTCAGACTGAGCTTCCCCCCACTGCTGGGATGTGCTTACAAACACTGATGAACTCAAAAGATGACATAATCATTTTATTTTTTTATTTTTTTTACATTTGAGTTGAATAAAGTTCTAACTTCCGATTCCGAGTCACGCATCCTGAGAGTCTGACTTCCTGACAGGAAGGCTTCAGTGCCAGGAATGACTTTAAATGTTGTTAGGTGACATCATTCCTTTTCCCGCTCCCTTCTCTCTCTCTCTCCCTCCCTCCAATGTGTAAATATCCAGAAGTGGCCACCGTGACCACCAGATGGCACTGCTGTTATCCCAATCTATGACTTGGAGCCCGCAGCCTGAGTTTGGGACTGTTCAGGATTTAACTATGTGTTAAAGTACTCCAGCTCTCAAATGCCTGGCGGCTGATTGGGGAGAGTGAGCCAAGGAAAGAGAGGGAGAGATAGCATCCCAAATAACAGGTTCTCTGGACCAGAGCCAACAAACTCGCAAATGCTCACACATGCTACAACAGCACAATAAAGCACAGCCATTCTCCTGTTAATAGGCAATCTGTGTAGTCATGAACATTTAGTCTGATAACTGTTACGGCTGCGTAAATGATGTCATAGTCCTGTCATTGTCCATAAATTAGGCTGCTGACTCCGATGAGCGTTGTGCAGCAATCATTCAGCTTTTTTAAAAATGTATTTATTATAATGTGACTTAAAGTATGTCACGGAAAACCAGCACGTGTGCAACAGAGAGTTCCGCATTTAAGACTAATGGAGGAAATGCATTCCAAATGTCCTTAAGATATAATGAGTAAAATTACATAGTATAGCTCAATTGAATCTACTATAAAAGCTATTAGGGGCCAAGACATTTCACAGAAGCAGCCAGCAAAGTGACCCGGCACCAGACGAGGAGGACAGGAGATTGAGGATAAAAAATAACTTCATTAGTGTAGTCATGAGTGCAGAGAAATATGTATGCATTTGCTGGGAGCCTGTTGGCGTGGTTTACCTGCAAACTTGTGCACATAATAAGTCTGGTCAGGCAATTATTTATACGCTAATGCACGAGGACGATCTCCTCAATTAGGGGACGGAGCGCTAACTCAGTCAAACTGAACCAAACAGTTTCACAAAATATGGGGACAAACCTTTTATAGAAGACAGTTTTGAAGTGAAATACGTGAAAACAGCATTTCAGAGCGTGAAGAGTCATGAAATTAACACGTTTCCATGGAAATGCAGAAATTAGAAGTTGCATTAAAAATCAGATTAATGCATGCTCAGTCTAGAACAGAAGTGTCAAACTTAAGGCCCGGGGGCCAGAACTGGCCCATCAGGTGGTCCAATCTGGCCCATGCGGACAGAACACAAACTGCAGTTTTACACAAAAATTAACTGTTGTTGCTAATAATGAGAACTTAAATGACATTCTAAAATTTGGCTGATACTCTGCATTTGATGCAAAAATTCTGTGCTCATTTTTTTTTTAAACGAATTTCAGTTTACTATGCAAAAATAACATCATAAATGAGAATATTTTCAAAATGTACTTATTAAATATTTTTACCTGTCGTTCCACTTGAGATCAAATTGGGGTGAAATTGGCCGTCGAATTGAAATTAGTTTGACATACCTAGTCTAGAAAATGTCACAATCAAAAAAGTAGCAGGGACAGGAACACAATTTGTTTAATAACAATTCCACTTTAAAGTTTACCAATATTGTCACATAAGATGCCAAAGATCGTTCATGTGGGACTGCAAGTATTTGTTGTAAATGCGTGTAATGTTCCTTCACGTGCAAAAAAAAATTATAACATTCTCCAAATTACAGATTATAAAAAAAAATATTTGCATCTTTTTGTCCATTTCTATAGTATTAACATTACACTTGTCCTCATTAGCATCACAACTACGAAAGGGAAAAACCCAATATCATTGCGTGCAGAGCTGGATAGAGGTATGTCATACTTTTGTTAAAATATTATATCGCTTCCCTGTATAGATGAAATTCAAGAATGTGCAGTAAGTGAAGACCTTTTAAAATTTACTGAACATGGCGTCGATCTCCAGTCCCCATCAAAAGATGGTCCACAACAATGATGGTTGCAGCATAATGAATTTTGAGGTCTACAAAAACGTTTGTTTGTTTTTTTGTTTTTTCGTGGAAATTTACAGAAAAATGCATACAAACTAATTGGGAGAATCATCATGCAACAAGACTATCACCAAAAAACACTGCACAAAAACACAACAAGGTTTAGACTGGCCAAGTCAATCACCCAGACTTTAACCCACAATATCATGCATTTTACCTCCTGAAGAGGAGGCTGATGGGAGAAACCCCCAGAAACAAACACGAACTGAAAGGGGCTGCAGTAAAGGCCTGGAAAAGCTTTCAATTGCAAGTCTGGTGAAATCAACAGTTTGAAGGCTTAATGCAGTTATTGCAAGTAAGGATTGTTAAATGATCACTGTTATTCACTTGAAGTTAATTTAATCATGTCTGAGTGGTCTCAAACAAAAGGAGCACTTTTTTTTTTTTTAGTTGTTTGAAACATCTATCATGAAATCAAGGTGGAATTCTCCATTTTTGTTTGTTAATGATCTTTTGATCCGGAACCCAAACATCTTCAGGATGGAGCAATAATGAAGGAAATGACCTGGGTGTTCCAATACTTACATATACAAAAAAAAGACTGTCCCCTTTAGGATTCACTGAGCGGGGATATATTTATAGAGAGAGCGCACGTAAGGTCGTTTGCCTAATGAGCACTTTTGTCATCCTGCACTGGTGCATTATTGGCTGTCACCAAGTAGCAGCGGTTGACTCGCACTGCGCTGTAGGTTTGAAAGTAGGTGTGCAATTATGCAGCATGCTAGCTTCAATAAGACAAAGATGTAATTTGCAAAATGCAAATCAAATGAGTCTATTCTTCCCTTGCGTCTGGGTTGATTTGCAGACGGCGTCTGGCCGCTGTAGCATAGCTGATGGGTACAGTATATGATCTAAGGCGTCTTGATTGGAACGTAGTACGCTGCACCCATGAGACTCTGTGGGAAGCAGCAACAGCATCATGTGCAGCCGTGAGGACAGTAGGCAATGTTAGGGCTGGGTATTGCTTCCAACCTCACGATACGATACGTATCGCGATCCATATTTATCCCAATACAAGATCTTCAAGGCGATACGTATCCCGGTATTTTACATTAATTTACTTGCATTTTATAATAAGAGTCATGTATACCTAAAGGATGCTGGATGACAAAAATGTTGTTTTTTTTGTTAGTAGCTCTTCTGGTTTACCACCAAGCGGCATGCTTGGTCAATATGTGTACGCACTGTAGAGCAAGCAGCAGTTTTCACAGACACACTGGGAAAATTTATTAATAGGCATGAGTCGATATGAGCAAAAATATCAAAGTATTAAAATTACAGCTCTAAAATGTGCTTATTTGAAATATTTTGGGAAATAAAAGCACCATTTTTTTCATGTAACACATTCTATTTAGTTTTTTTAAACAAAATGTAGGAAAATTGGTACATTAAGACACATGTGCCATGTTAAGTTTATAAATAAATAAATGTTGATACTCTTCCTCTGCTTTAATTTTTCTTAGCAAGACACGGTGCCCAATCACTGGTGAGCTATTTTTGCATTAATTGAAGGCAATTAACTTCAAAGACGCTGCTGGTTTTTATTTTTTAGGTACAATGCAAGCTGCAAAAGCAAACGTGAACTGCCTATTTAAACTTAACGAGGAATATCGATTCTTCCTTTTTTTTTTTCTTTTTTTTTTTATTAAGAGCTCAGAATTGTTCATTCGGTAGTCTTACCGATACCGATTCAACGTCTTATCATCATCGCCCCTTTTTTTTTTTTTTTTTTTTTTTTTTTTTTTTAATATATATAATATCGATTTTGACGCCTGCGTATCGATACGTGTATTGTAATGAGGCTCGTAACGATATATTGCCGTATCGATTTTTTGAGCACACCCCTAGTAGGCATGTGTTGTTGCTGGCTACAAATTCACTCTTACGGAACACAAATGAATGGGCCGGCTTGGTGTCAACACACGTGCTTACAAACAAGACAAAAAAGGCTAAAACGCATCGCAAAGTTGAGTTTCAGACCACACCGCCTCCATCGTGAGCTCCCTTTCATGTTCCTCTATTGACTGCTCTTACATCCTGTGGCTTGATTGGACCACACGAGACAACATCTCACACGTACGTCGTCTCGCTTCCCTTCACTCACCCACCCCCCACCCCTTCTTCCTCGCTCTCCCCTCATGTTTGCCTTTCATTAGCTTTCATCTCTTCAGCTTATTGAACTCCACCACTGACATCAAGAGTGTGATGCTTTGATGGTGCGGCCGCTGCCCAACATACGTCTATATTTAGTGCCTTTACATATTTCCATAAGAAATGATTTGCAATGTCTGCCAATTCTCAGACCGCGACGGGACATAAGGGGCCATACAGTACATGTTGCCCAGAGCCGTTCAAAGGGTGCCTTTGGTCTCCAGACACACTGAAGAGGCCTCACTTAAGTTTTTTCTTCTTTATGTTCTGCCCAGAAGTGTGTTCTCTAATAAGTCTCACACTGTGATATAAGATAGAAACAAGAGAGGGCATTTGGCATGGTAAATGTACAAATCATACTATAAAAGAAACTATAAAGTTGAAATATATATACCCAAACTCTAGTTGGTGGACTTTCAAGAGCTTCTAATTTCAATATTTTATTTTGTAATATTTTATTTTATTTTGTGATTAAAACTCATTCACTCCCAGCCATTTTCACAGAAGCAATCCCGTTTGCTCCCGGCTGTTTTACTAGATTTTGCCTGATTTTGCAAGGCCCACAGAATATTGTGTTCTATTGCTATAAAAGCATGGAATCTATCAAAAGAAAGATTAAAGTCTCTTCTTTCATCACGAAAAAAAAGTATATTTATCTGTTTCCGTTTTGCAGCAATTAGCATTAGAAGAGAGCTAAATTTCATCAGTTGTCACAAATCTATTTAAAATTGTAAGTAATTGAGCTTTTTTTTTCTAGATGGCCCTGGTAGATCTCCTTTGCTCTGCTGCCACCTGCTGTCTGTTAGTGTAATAACTACCATTTCTGCAAGCGTTCTTTGCAGTTGAGAGGCTGCATCAAAGCCTTCTGTATGCTCTAGCAGAAAAAGAAAAACAAAACAAACATCAAAAACGTTTTTGGGAGTGAAGGACAAAGCATTAATCAACGTATTTATACGTTTTTGGGTTTGAATGAGTTAAGAGAGGAAATTCTAGCACCTGAAGAGGTCACTTAAAGCAATGGTAGTTACTACAAAAAGAATGCCAGCAGGTGGCAGCAGAGTATAAGAGATTAGCCAGGGCCATGTTGCAACAAGCTCTTTTTCCCAGTGTTTTCAATAGGTTTGTGAATAATGATGAAACTTTGCTATATTCTAATGCTAATGCTAATAATAAAAATAAAATCAATCTAGTTCAAATCAGTGTTAGATGAAAAGGCAGAAAATATGATTCATTTTGCTTATACAAGGGAATGTATACGACCAATATAAATACTACTACTGTACTACACATCACCAGAGTTACAGTAAATATGTTCAAATGAGCTGAGCAACTTGATACAATTAATCGAGATCACATGCACATGGAATACTAATACAGTATAGTACAATAGATGTATCACATCAAGTATAATACAACGTGCAGACAGAAACGTGGTCTACAGTCTTATTTAGGCGATGTTGGCTCAGCGTTACATCACACTATGAAACATGGCAAGGTCGTGTTTTATTTGAGCAAGGTTTGTTGTAAACTTGTGAGAAACACAAGCAAAAGAAGATAATTCTCCGAGTACCCTGTGGTGCTAATCGTATGCTTTGTGTGTCATAGCAGTCAACAACACAAGACCCGCAGACAATCAGCCTTTAAAAACATTTTTTTTTGTTTTTTTAACATCATTAATTTCTTTAGGCCACAACAAAAGTCTAATGTTAAAATGGGTTACTTGCGATGCAAATGAGCTAAAGTGATGGGGCTTTTATTTGAAGTTGAACCTTTGTTGTCAGTTCCAACTGTATTCTCTGTTTTTCAACCCAGCGAGGGACCTTTTTACACATTTCAATGGGGAATTTGCCTTTGAATTATTCAACAGACTAATCCACCATCGCCAGCGCTTTGGTCTGTGTGGGCCTGCTGTTCGAGCCGAGGCACCAGCCAGTTGATCGTAAATGCTCAGAGAAATAGATAACGAAAGACACAGGGATGCAGACAACAAAACCTTGGAGAAAGCCAATGATGTCAAACTGTGTTACTACTAATGAATGATGTAAATACATTTGCTAGTTGTACAATATGTGTATGTTAGAGATATGGCTGGAGTTTCTGGACGCCCTGTAAAAATATCCTATTGGGGCTCATCAACCATTTAATATTAAACTCTTGCCAGTTATGGACACATAGATTCACGCTTTTATGGCAACTCGGTGTGAATCAAAAAGCAAACAGATGGTAAATTAATGAAGCAATAGCACGCATTAAAACAGTTGTAAATTTTTCTGCAACTATACACATTGCTACAATGTCATTCCGATATCATGTTTTATTGATTCATTGGGAAGAAGGATTACCTTTACATTATGTGGAAATTTGAAATGTAAAGCAATCCAGAATTACTGCTGTCATGTAACAACATGCTGTTTAACATTTTCAATATTATGTTATTTACTAGGAGTGTTAAAAAAAAAATCGACTCGGCAATATATCGCGAAACTACAGCACGCAATTCTTGAATCAATTCAATAGGCAGCCGAATCGATTTTTTACCATCCATTTTTGTTGAAAAAATATTCAACAAAACTTTCACACCTTAAGCATGGAAGAATGTTATATTAATGGAACATTAAGCCTTACTATTTTATTTCAATGCTGTTCTAACATGAAAAAGGTTACAACCTGTTTGTTAAATACAGTGGCTCACAGTTATAAAACTGAAGTTTGAGATCAATAAATAATACATTTTCATACAAATATCTTACAATGTACATGTACAAGTTTACTGAATGGTATTATCTAAATTGAGTAAAAGAAATCGTAACAATCGACTTGTAAATTCATATCGGGATTAATCGGTATCGAATCGAATCGTGATCTATGAATCGTGATACGGATCGAATCGTCAGGTACTAGGCAATTCACACCCCTAGTGATTACTGTATATTTATTATCAGTATTGGACAAATTTAAGTAATTTAAATGAAAGGAATTTAAAGAAACTCAAATTACTAAATTATCAGTTAGTAAATCTGATCATTTATAATGTCATTCCTCCCATCACCGTTTATAGTAAATAGTATTAGACATTCACTGGTATGTGACATGTTCACTGCATGCCGATCTAAGATATCCTATTGGCCCTTGAATGCTCTGAACCAATGGCAGGACAGCTTTTTCAAGTTGAGGAAAAAAAACAACCTTAAGTATCTGTATGGTATCGGCCGATACTGCAAAGCTGGGTATCGGTATCGGGAGCCAAAAAACGGTATCAGAACAATACTAATTTAGGACCACACTGGTTGAGAAACATGACAAACGGTGCTCAACAACAGATCCAGACATCTTCCCACTCAAACCGCTCTGTACATACAGTCCAAGTCCCACACGAAGCTTCCTACATCGGTCTCACATTCCCCGTTTTACTGTACGAAAGAGCATGACAGAGAGAGTGAGCGCGTGTGGGAGGACGCGAGGAAGGATATAGCAGCTCAAGTGTTTCTTGTTATGGTGGAAAATTATGCAAAAGCTCTCCGACTACCATGAAAGATCAAAGATAAAGGCCATAGGGCATGCACATTAAGAGTTATAACGAGAGCCCTTAGCTGTGCACTGTTTAATTATTGAAACAAGAAACATCTTAGATAGTTTAAAGAGCGTCTAATAATGTAGTTTGAAAAGAAACACCCCGGTGAAGACAAAAAAAAAAAAAAAAAAAAGTCGTTTGAGCGTTGTGCAGTTTTGCCCCAAAGTAAGAGACAACTTTCCACAAATTAGGCCGAAAAGAGCCGCGCTTGCCGCAAATCAGTTTCACTACGGACCGCGGAGAAGCGTACTATTATCCCAATTACTTCTAATTAGCGAACATGATCAACTGACAAAGACAATTCAAACCTCACAAGCCAGATGTCATCATCGCTTGTGTTTATGATGCAATCATTTAATCATACACGTGTTCGTTGGTCATGAATAAAATCAGCTGATTCTGGTCACCTACGCATGGTGTAAAAAGATGTTATTACAACAAATTTTCACTGAATGCAAAGTTCTATGCCAATTATATAGATTATTAGTCATTTTGCGGCTTTACCGTGCACCATAAATGGATAGTACAACATTCTTAGTGACTTCTGATCTATAATATGGATGGTTTTATGCAGTATTCCAATACTGCTTGATATTTTGGAGCGCAAATATTTGATAGGTTTTCAGCACATGTATTTGTAACCGATTAAAACACTCATTTGATTTTCACATACCCCTCGTTTAATTTGACGATTTCCAAATATCGTCCTTTTTGGTTGAGGTCAAATCAACGTTTTACTTTTAACAATTCACTTTTGACCATCAATAATAGCTACTGCAGATCTCCCCCAGTGTCATCTGCAAAGAAAAAAAAAAAAAAATTAAAATATTAGACACTTACCAAATGTCATTAATGTATAAAATAAAAACTTAGGTCTCCAAGATAGACCCCTGCGGAACACCATAAGTAATATTCAAGCACGTTGAATCATTTGGAATACTACTCTCATTCTCTATTTCCCCAAAGAGAAACCTTGTGGCTGAAAAAAATAAAATAAAAATAAAATAAGACAAAGCAACATCTCATAATGGATTGTGTTCCTTTATCATTTCATGGGAGGTGGTCTGTGTCTTGATACTGAGTATTTCGCAATAAAGGGCTCGCTATTCGTAGGGGCCAAACGTTTGTGTGACCAAATGCAGAGGGAGGAAACGAGGCTAAGGGCCACATTAATCCATGTCAGTGCAGGCCAAATTATTTATCACCTTGTGCAAACAAACTGTGTCCTGAACAGCCTGTCATTGGGGGGGAGGGGGTTTTGAGGTCCGTAAGGGCTGCCAGCTACTCCGTAGCCTGACCCCCATCACTCTTCCGCTTATCTCCTCTCCTCATCACTCCTCGCACACGAGCAACCAGGGGCCCGGTGACTATACACAGATATGTGCATGCAGCAACCCCAAAGAGATAAACCGATGAAGTGGTCCCGTGTCTTTATTTTCGCCTTCTGTGACATCTTTGCCGGATCAGTGGCTGTCCGCTACTTTACGTCTCCGCTTGTTCAGTTGTGTGCACATGCTTGTTTGTGTGTTTATGAGCAGCATTCTGGAAAGAGAGGGTTGGGGGAGTATACAGTGCATCTGGACTGGGAAGCAGCCTCTTCGGCCTCTCTCACCCACAGCCGAGCCCAGGCGGGGCCGGGGACTTCCAATCAATAAGCAGTGCCCGTAGCTGCCCCGAGCAAGCTGTTTGAAAAGTCAGAGAAGCATGAAATGGCCATTATTAAATTACCGGGATGGACACATTTAGGAGGCCATTGCATTAAGAGAGCAAGCTCACCCAATTAGTGGATCAGCACATTAATAGCCCGGGATGAGAACACCATCTGATCAGAGATTAGGCGTACACACAATCTATTGACCTATTTTAGCGGTCCACTGAAAGCTTCATATCGCATTCGCAACACTAACTCATGTCCCGTAGCCAGAATGGATGGTTTATACTTCATGCATGATTCATATGTGGACTCGCTAAAGCTTCGTGATCTGCTCTTTTGCTGAGTCAAACCTCATTTGTAAGCGGCCAAAGCCATATTGTAGACAAAGAGGCATTGTTGGGAGATATTCCCTTGCTCTTTTCCAAGTGCTTTCTTCAGAGCGGAAAAATGGGAACTGATTTACTTCCTTGGTTGCACTACAAAGTATGCAGTGCCATATGGTAGGCCCAATAGAGTCATTCTTAACTTATTGTTAACAAATCAATAAATAATAACAATGCACTTGCTAAAATTCGTGTCCAAACAGATTCAAATATAGCACAAGTGTCATGACTGTGTTTTGTTTTGGGCAAGGGTTATGTTTGGATAATCTGATTTGAACTGATGCAATCAGCATGTAACCAGCAACTAGTTTCAACTGGTCAGAACCTATGTGAAGTCAGAAGCTATGTGATGTCAGGAATCTTTAATCTCTTTAGAAGCCAATCAGAGTCCTGTTTTCAGCAACCTATCAGGGTTATCCACATGTCTGGCCACAGCCAATCTGATCCATTAGCTGTCTTTATAAGTCTGACAGAGAAGTGTGTTGGTGCAGAGTTATTCATCTGTCCATCTGGCCGCCTGCTCATCTGTTCCTCTCCACAGCCCAAGCTAGTTCCATGCCTCTGGTTCCAAGATGCCTTCTCGTTGTTTCTGATCTAGTCAAGTTAGTTCCACGCCTCTTGATGTTATGCGAATAAAGTGTTAAACTCTTATTTGTGTCTGCATTTTTGGGATCCAACCCCAGAACATAACAACAAGCAACTATGCTATTGGGCTAATGATATGTTTAAAAGTAGATTGGAGTCAAGAAACTGATTTAATTATGAAGTTATGCTCCAACTACATGAGTTTGTATAATTCAAAATAATTGAAAGGTATGCAAAATGGGCGAATCCAACGCCAGCTTGTTCTCACAAGAATTTACAATACATTTTAATCAATCAACCAATCAATCAATCAATCAATCAATCAATCAATCAATCAATCAATCAATCAATCAATCAACATATACATAAATAAATAAACCCCTTAGCACTTAACTACTCTAAAACTATGGATATCAGGATTGTGTACATTACTTGAAAATTGTTCCTTACCACCGAAGAACACTAATCAAGAACACTATTATAATGAATAAATAATATTGAATAATTCTGCAAATACAATAAATTAAATATATTTTATTTCAAACAAAATTTCATTTACATTATAACTAGCCAAAAAAAAAGTTAGTTTCAAGCAAATGATTGTCAGCAAATTTTGTCATTAAAGTACTGTAAAATCAAATGAAAAACACTTTTTTTTTTTTTTTTGCTGGATACGGGGGGCTTAATGAGAAACAAAATCTAATTCACATTGTTTCGGCATTTACCATTATTTCGGCAATATGTAGAGTTTGTAAGGAAAAAAAAATAGAATCACCGATTTATAGCGCATATCATACACAACATAACTCAATATGCGTTACAAAGTGTAAGTAAAAGTACATTTAAAGACAAAGTAATAAATAAATAAATAGATAAATAAAAACATACCTTACGAAAATTACGAACACAGCATGCATTGCAAGGACAAGATTTTGAAAAACACAATTTTAAAAATACCTCGAAAGACCGTCGTCATAGGTATGGGAAAAATGCACGTTTTTCACCTGAATTAAAACAATTTACACTTTACTGATATGTTTTGAATCCTTTTTCATTTCTATCATTCACTCTGATAATAAACTATACTAGCAAATCAGGGGACTGTATTTTACACAAGTGCGTTTTAAGGGTGACTTTATACACAGGTTTTTACTATGGCATGTTTGCTGGTAATATTAACAAATTTAGTTTTAATGCTCATGTTCCCAGAAAAGAGTTCTGAACAAATGTATTTCTGAACTTTCCATACAGCTCGTTATAAAATATCTCCTTTGAAAACATTTGTGTCTCTTCAGGAGGCGTATCATTGCTGTCAATGCATTTTGAAACAAGCATCCACAGACTTGGCACGTCAAGGGCTCTTCAGAGCCCTGGGCATATTTTTAGTGCTTTGGTGAGTGATGTTTTTAATATAAATTATTCACCCCAGAGAGGCGCAGCTTTGGATGCTAGCCCTTGTTTTTAAAGAGCACCTTGTTTGCTCCTAATTTTACAGCTGGTCAGGCAGAAGTACAGCGGCTAACCTGCAGGTCAGACTGGCAGTTGGGAATTGGCATCTCCCCGTGCGCTTCCATCGCCGCTCTAATGCCTGTGAGCACACACGCACACACACACACACACACGCAAGACTAGTTGACTACTCATAGACAGAGGTTGCAGGGGTAACTAAACCGCCGGGATGCCGAGATCGTTATTTCACTCTCATCACAGGGTTGTGTCCACCTCCAGCATGCTCTGTCTCAACAGCATCATCGCCATCAAACGCACAACCTCGACACTCAGCCCGCGGCGGCAATGTTTCCAGCAGGCTGAGGTAAGAGTGTGCGTGTGTATTGATTTGGCTCTGCTACGTTCACCCACACACAATCTAGCCTTTCACTTGTTAGCCTTTGACTTTTTGGAGTCTGGACTACAGCGTAGATCAGATCTGCAGTGAAGAGAAATGTATGACTTCGTGTTTACAAATACATCAGTACTGTTGCTGCACAGTAAATTTTTGTAGAAAATTTTACTCTGACAAAGACTGTTTTCAATCCAAGTCTATATACTCGGAAAAAAAGAGTAAAATATTTAAAATAACAGTGGGGAGACAATCTAACCACTGACCCGTGCCGCTCCGACTCCGTGTCAATATATCACAGGTGTCAGGTGGAATCCTGTAGGGCTGGGAATCTTTGACTGTCTCACGATTCGATTCGATTACGATTTTTTTGGGTCTACGATTCGATTCAGAATCGATTCTCGATTCAAACGATTTTCGATTCAAAATTATTTGATTGACAAATGATTTCTGATGTGCACAACAAACAAAATGACAGAGACATTAAAGTGTCTTTTTTTTTTTTTTTTTAAACATGTATTAATTTTGTATTGTAAGTGCCTTTTTCCAAAAAAACAGCATGTGGGCTACAACTGCCTTTTCCCCTTCTTCTTCATTTCTAATTTAAATAAAATCAATTTTTGGATATTAATATCGATTCAATTCGATTAATAACTGAGAATCTCTATTCTTTTATGAATCGATTTTTTGGCACACCCCCTAGAATCCTGTGAGGCTGTTGTGCACACACTTGACACAATGCCACCCACCTTTGATTCAAAAATTGGTCAACTTGGCATTGCAAACCGTGCAGCTATGATGCTGGCTCGCATCACTCAAATCAACTCTATATTTATAGAGCACTTTAAAACCACCACCACTTTTTTCTTAAGATAGAACCCAGGGGCAGCAGATATATGTATGATGAATATTCGAAAACAGCAGCGGCCCCAGAATTGAACCCTGTGGAACACCATATGTTATGTGATACTGGTGAATTTGTATTGCACATATTAATCTGACCACTTTCTTTTTTTGATCGACATATTCGTATTAAGGAATTCAAATAATAAAGAAATCACACGTCATACTATAAGAGTCACAAGTTGACTACTGAGCACACCAATTTCCCTGCAGCGCAGATAGGCCAAGCAATGTAGCGTCATCACCTGCAGCCAATTATGGCCAAGCAGGAAGTGTCATCGCGAATCGGTTGTGTGCCTTTGACCTCTGCCAAACCCCTGAGACAAACTCACCGAGCCCCTGGGGTTCGATTGAACCCAGGTTAAGAACCACTGGTATGCTAATGTAAACAAAAAATTTATACACAACAGTATTCATGGAAAACATGAACTTGTCGTACACAACAAGACACACACAGCTGACTGTCAAGACAAATCAGGAAGAAGATGACATTTCTGCCAACTGTGAACAAGAAATGCTGATGTTAAAAACATCCAGCTCTCAAAAAAGGCAATGGGCTTCTCTTAACTGTCTTCCTTAATCAGTGACATGAACACAAAGAAAAAGACAGACAACTTTGTTTGTAATATGTTCACTGACTGCGCAGGTGCAATGAGGGGCTCAGAGATTGAAGAACTCTGAATCAGCATTACGGGAATATGAGGCTTGCTCTTAGTAGGTTGACACTACTTCTTGCTCTGGTGTCTTTGCTCACAGAAACAGAGTAAATAGTAGGGGTGCACCGATCGATCGGCCGGCCGATTTATCGGCCCCGATTTCCTTAATTTTGGAAGATCGGTGATCGGCCGATCCCTTAAGAATAAACCGATCTTTTCCTCCTACCTCATCTCCCTCCTCAGAGGTCTGAAAAAGTCAGCCACTGTCCTCTTCTGCTGAGATGACTTATTGGATTTGCATTTTTTTTTTTTTTAAAGAACAACTTCATGTGCAGTTAAAACAACCAATTTGTATTATTTCGCTGATATTGTTCAATGTTTTCCAATAAAACAAGATTAGAACACTGAAGGTATATGCTGCTTGTAATGGGGAAAAATAAATAAATAAATCGGTATCGGCAAAAATCGGGATCGGCAGATCAGACTTGTTAAAAGATCGGGGATCGGCCGGAAAATTGTGATCGGTGCACCCCATAGTAAATAGTAAAACAATGTTGTAGATATGAAGCTTTGGTGATAAGCAAAGTCTTTGTTGCACACAACCATGCTCTTCCCCCGATGCTTTTTTTTTTTTTTTTTTTTAATGTCACTCAATGCATTTTGCACATCATAATTTCAGTCAATTAAATGTCTTAATTAATCTAAATGAATACATACTGGCCATTATTATTATTATTATTATTATAGTATTCGATTGTAAACCAATGCAAGCTGCATGATTTATATTTTAGTAACTTCAAGATTCTGTATTTGACTTAAGTTAAAAAAAAAAAAATAAAAAAAAAAAAACATAAGTGTGAAGAATCACAGCCCCCTAAAGGCTGCCGGTGTTTTGTGTGGAAAAAAAAAAGTTACTAGTGAACGTTGCCCTCTAAAGGCTGGGATTTCCCGTCAGCAAAATTGGCCCAGACAGGCAAAAATGTCTCTGCAAAGTGATGAAATATTGAGTCTGTTTTGATTATGAACTCGCCTTTACCTCTTGCAGCTCCTGCAACTTGGCTGAGGTATTGACGAGGTGCGAATTATTCGCATTTATTTTCTGCTGTATTCTTCCTTTCTGGTGAAGAAATTGAGCGTTTGTCTGCAAAAAAAAAAAAAAAAAAAAAAAAAAAAGAAGCTTTGCAGACTTCCAGTCAGCTGACCTGAACTCACACTATTTTCTCTAACTGAGCTTGTTTGCAGTGCAGGGCAGGACGAGTAGTATTATGGGGTGCTGATGTCTCACTGTCTGCTTGACAACAAAATAATCCGTTACTTTAGTGGAAGCTGCTGAATTCTTATAAATTGCCACTTTTAAAGCTTACTGTATTATGTGTATGAAAGAAGAAAGAAGGAAAAGATGGGTTCTTTATTATTTTTTTCATTTGTCTACTATAGTATTATAAGAGGTGTGTCAGAAAAATACCAGGACTTGTGTCACAAAAGATATATTTCAATCTCAAACTGCATACGTTGAGTTTTCACCTTCAATACGGGTCAGACGGTCAAGTTTTCAGTTTGTGACAAGAAGTGAGAGTTTTTGCAAGACTAGTCATGGCTGCTTCCCTATAAGTATCCCTACAAGTTCTTTCAAAAGATAAAAAGAGTACCCCTAAAGTCCTACAAGGCAACAGTACCACACAGTAACATTGAAAGAACAGAGATTATTCAATAAATATCATCTTTTTGAATGTGAAACTGTAAAAACATACTTCGACCAATAAGACTATTGGAAAGTCTAAAATTATATTGCGCCTCATTGACTGACTTTTTGCCATCAAAGGAGCGTCACGTTTGCGTTGATTATGAAATGTATTTTCAGAGTAAATCAAATCCGCACAAACTGAAGTATTCTGATCAGAATTCGGATCTGTTCTGCTCAACCTCATCGTGCCGAAAATGCAATGCAATGCCGATGGTTCAGTTTCAAATTAAATAAAGTGTGAAGTCGTGGGCATTTTAGGGTTGACATTTGTACATTTATACATCATCATTGTCATCAAAGCTGAGGGGCAATGTTTTATTATTTTGTTTTTTTCACTACTAACAAGTGTATACTTATTTTTTAACACTCACACATGTCTGGAAAACAGCGCATTGCACACTTGGCAAAGATTAAATGATGAGGGATCCTTTCTATTTTTAGTATTTCTTTCTAAAGCTTGCATGGTAAAGTTGGAATAGGAAATCTTAACGTGCTGACACGTAAGTTAACTCTCGCTAAGGCAATGTATGAAAGAATAAAGGCCTATATAACAATATAAATGTCACAAATACATAATCTAAATACAAAAGCAAAGCAAATGCATAGCAACTGACAACATCATCGCCAAAAGAGAGTACCGTATTTTCCACACTATAAGGCGCACCTAAGAACCTTCATTTTTTTTCAAAAGCTGACCATGCGCCTTATAATCCAGTGCGCCTTATATATGGATCAATATTGAGCCGCAACAGGTCTCGCTGTCAAGACGCTATCGGTGACCTTGCACGATCGGTGACTGACGCGCATGCGCAGAAGATCCCACCATCTTGGATCGCTAGCTAATACTAATACTTTACCTCAGAGAAAATAATAAAACAGCTGTTTATTCATTTGGGGAGTGAATGGAGTTGTCAGAAAGCTGGTTTGTAATCTACTAATAAAGTTTGACTGACCTATCTGACTGTGTTGTTGACATTCCCTTTAGCGCAGCACCATCTAATGGATGCATAACGTAACCCCAGCCTCTACTGTAGCGGTTTATATATGGAAAAAGTTTTAAAATATGTCATTCATTGAAGGTGCGCCTTATAGTGCGGAAAATACGGCAATTGCAGGACCATCACAACACAATGACCCCCATGACTCAACCCTAAACACATCGGTAACATCAAAGTTCAAGTATGTTATAATAAGAAAAGCTGTTGAGAAAAAATGGATATTTGGATCATTTGGACTCTGAACTGAGTCTGTACTCAGTCTGCAGTGATGTTTCAAAAGTATGAGAACAGAATAGTAGCAGACAAGAAAACATATGGAAGAGCTGTCACAGAAACAATCCCTGAAAAGCTGAAAAAGAAGCCAAGAGTGATGTCATTCGCCCCAGCAAATGAGAACATAAAATGATCCGTTTTCCACTACATTGTCTATTTTCACCAGTTTCCCTTTATTTGGGAATTCTGAGGGCTGGCAAATCAACAACCGCAACATATAACAACCTGAATGGATGGAAGAGCATGCATACCCCACCAAATGACTTTATATCCCCGACATTAGAATCTTCTCATTCTCAGATGTCCTCATGCAGGCAAACATCACCTTTATAGGACCTGCTGATATCTGTGATATAATTTCATTGGCAACAACACTTGCAAGAACAAACAACAGATTAGAAAGTAGTTTAAAAAAAAAAAAAAAAAGTCTGCCTGCTGCTGGCCCACATGGAAATGGCCCAGATCTGGTAGGGAGGGGAAGGAGCTGTGGAAGCCTGCTGCCGGGCCGAGGGCCAAGGTTTGATCCCCAGTCGACTGGCGTCCTTCCAGCCCAGAGGAATGAGTGTTCTGCCCACCGCCCCCCCCTCATCATCAGCAGCATCCACCCCTAAAGTATGATAGATGCTACGTCCGCTCCTTACAGCAGGGAGAAGGCATTAGACATCTGTATAATTGACTGAGGATGAGGAAAAGAAGGGCAAAAGGATGGAAGGACAGATTGAGACGGCGCATGTTTGCTCTTGACCGAAACGTCGGGCAAAGAGATGACGTTTTAGTCGCTTTTGTCTGGGTGTGAAGGCCAGACGAGAGGCATTGGGAAAAAGGGAAGAGCATGCAAGGTGAGGGAGAAGATGGCGGTTCAGAGGACGTGGCTCAGAAGAAGCTGGCTTTCACGCCACAGGACATCCTTTCACACACATTACACTTGTCTTCTCCAATCGCCCTCACGCAAGCAGCTCAGGAGCTGCACGTCACAAACAGGCTTACACTTGTGTCTGATGTAGCCTGTGCTACATTCAAGTGCTCCGATTTCTTTTGCTCAGAAATATTCCAAGTCCAAGAGTTTAACACTGGGCCTTCCTCTCGGTGTAGTAGGAGGGTATGGGGCACGGTGGAAGAGGGGCATCCACAGTACCCCACACCCCGTTGGCGGAAAACTTTCAGTGGGGAACAAAATGCCTTTCAGGGGACTATTCACCAGACACGTTTAACCGAAAATAATTTTAAATATACATACTGAGGACGCAAGATCGAGTCCAGGCTCCGGCCTTCCTGGGTGGAATTTGCATGTCCTCCCCGTGCCTGCGCGGGTCTTCTCCGGGTACTCTGGTCTCCTCCCACATTCCAAAGACATGCATTGCAGGTTACTGGGTGCTCCGAATTGTCCCGAGGTGTGCTTGTGAGTGTGAGTTGTTGTTTGTCTTTGTGTGCCCTGCGATTGGCTGACAACCAGTTCAGGGTGTACCCCGCCTACTTCCCAAAGCCAGCTGGGATAGGCTCCAGCACCACCGTGACCCGAGTGAGGAAAAGTGGTTGAGAAAATGGATGGATGGATGGCCATTTATTTAAACATTTATTTAAAATGTTTCACTCATTCACTCCCAGCCATTTTCACAGAAGCAATCCCGTTCTCTCCCGGCTGTTTTACTGAATTTTGACTGATTTTGCAAGGCCCACAGAATATTGTGTTCAATTGTTATAAAAGCATGGGACCTACCAAAAGAAAGATTAACGTCTCTTCTTTCATCAGGAAAAAAAAAGTATGTTTCTATCTGTTTACGTTTTGCAGCAATTAGCATTAGAAGAGAGCTAAGTTTCATCAGTTTTTGCAAATCTATTTAAAATTGTAAGTAATTTAGCTGTTTTTCTAGATGGCCCTGGTTGATCTCCTTTGCTCTGCTGCCACCTGCTGGCCGTTTGTGTAATAACTACCATTTCTGCAACCGTTCTTTGCAGTTGAGAGGCTACATCAAAGCCTTCTGTATGCTCTAGCATAAAAAAACAACAACAAAAAAACGTATTAATACGTCTTTGGGACATTAAAACATAAAAAAAACGTATTTACACGTTATTGGGAGTGAATCGTCTCATCGTACTATTACACAGACACAACAACTTGATGGATTGCTAGTTTTGAAATCAGAAGTCAAGTCCAATTATTGCTCCAAAAAGTGTAACAAAAAACAATCTTGCAAAATCTGAATGTCATTACTTATTACACAAAATTTTGTTGCAAATTTTAGGAAGTATCGTGAAATTTGACACACATGATTTGCTTTCAATAAAATGATGTGACTGGCCACATCTGGCCCCCGAGCCTTGGGTTTGACACCTGCGATCTAAACAGTCGTTACTTTATGTGCACAGACAAGACAAAACTGATAAATCGACCAAATGGCCTCATTTAAAGAATATGTTCGTATAAGTACTGGCTGAGTTTATTTGAAAGCCACCACGGGTGGGGAACTTTCCAGGGAAAATAACACAATTATCAGAGTACACAGACCGGTTCATTATTAATGGACACTGCTTTTCAAGCGCCTCACTCAAAAGGACCTCTCAATAATTTATCTCCATGGAGACACATGTCAAGGCAGTGTGCTTGGACACGTCATGAATATCAAATAGATATGCAAAACAAAAGGAGTAGTATACACTACATCATTAAGCGCACTTGTCGCTCTGCTTGCGACCAGTCAGGGAGCCCCTGATTGTTTGCCGCACCTTAAAAGCGATCGCGGCACTTTGATTTGTTCTTCACGAAGCAGCGAACACTTTGCCACTTTGTCATGTTTAACTCTTTGACCGCCAAAAACGTTTAATGCCGTATTCTAAAATCCTAATGAATGCTGCCAAAAACGTTTTTACGTTATTACGTTGTTTTTTCTCTCTCAATGGGCAGCGCAACATCTTGTGCCTTCTTACTAAACAAAAAATATTAGTGTCAAAGTCACTATTGTGCAAAAAAATTTATCTTTTCACAAAAAGCTTGTTTTTCTTTTCTCTTAATATTTTTGTATTTTCGCTTTTGTCACTCCAACGGCCTAATTTCAAATGGTGATTACTAAATAACGGAATAAGATAGAAACATACTTTTTTTTTCTCATGAAAGAATGGAATATAATCTTTCATATGGTATCTACCATATTTATGTCATCATACCGCACAATATTCTCTTTGCTTTGAAAGATGAGTGAAAATACTCCAAATCGGCTGGCACCGTTTTTTTTTTTTTTTTTTGGATAACGTTTGGCAGTCAAAGAGTTAATGATCACATTTTTAAGGGAACAGGTGGGAGATGCGTGGCGACGTAAGCTACTCGATTATACTTTAATGACCATCCTTGATCAGTTATTAACGAGACATTTCTCATTAGTTAATTGAATAACTTACAAAATGTGCCTCGTGTCTTTGGATTCATTTCAAGCATTAGATAATGATGAACTTGAGATGAGAGGGCTGAGTGATGCTCTGTCTTTATCGCCCGCTAAGTGCCTGATGAGACACGGGCGACAACGGCAATGTGACTGTGAGGTTCGGTCATTAACGTGAACACATTAGATAATGTTGGCAAACAAACCTCTGTCTGGTTTCAGTCAGTCGACGACACAAAATAGTTAAACACTGCTATTTGGAAAATACAAAAACAATCAAACACTTAACTGTAATGACAAAGTCACTTAATGAGCCCCTCCAGAGGTGAAAATGTTTGTTATGCTGGAGTCTGACTGAGTTTAATACAAGTCTGCTTTGTTCACATCACATCCATGTGTTCAGTATATGGAGAATTCATTATACGGAGATGTTTTTTTTCCTTCGTTATTGTTAAATATTCCTTCTAAAGTATACACATATACACAGTATTCATTGCATTGTGTCATATTTTACTATTTATCCAATTATGACAATAATATTCTATGTTAATTGGAGTGATTTGTAATCTTAGTGAATGATATTATATTGTAATTTCAGGACTGTCTCAGAAAATTAGAATATTGTGATAAAGTCCATTATTTTCTGGAATGCAGTTAAATAAGTAAAAATGCCATACATTCTGGATTCATTACAAATCAACTGAAATATTGCAAGCCTTTTATTGTTTTAATATTGCTGATTATGGCTTCTTTTTTTTTAACTTGGTCTGAGGAAATATTCTAATATTTTGAGATAGGATACTTGAGTTTTCCTAAGATGTAAACCATAATCAGTAATATTAAAATAATTGATGTGTAATGAATCCAGAATGTATGGCATTTTTTTTTTAATTGCATTACAGAAAATAAAGAACTTTATCACAATATTCAACTTTTCTGAGATAGTCCTGTAGAGCTGGCAAACGATTGTTTTAATCAGATTAATCACATCTTGGAATTTTGATGACAGTGTTCCCTCGCTATAACAAGGTTCACTTTTTGCTCTATCGTGGATTTTTTTTTTCGTGCAAATTTGCATTTTTTTTTCTTTTTTTTTTTACAGTAATGTACCTATTTTATTAAATTTATTTATGAAGGTTTGAACACTGAGAATGTTTAAACGAGAGAAATATAAGAAAATGTAAACACTTCAATGAGAAAAACATTGTGTTGTGGGGGTTTTAGAGCCTTAAAACATTTATAATAAATGTGAAACATAAAGCTAACTACTTCGCGGATTTCAATTATTGCGGGTATTTTTTGGAACCTAACCCCAGCGAAAAACGAGGGAACACTGTAATCAATTAACTTTTAAATCAACATGTTTTGTCCGCCAAATTTGAAGAGCACCTGTTATGTGTTAATACTGTCAACATTTAATGTTATGAGGACGTCTTCAACATTTTTTTGATCCACTGCACACTCATCCTCTTTTTCTAATCAGTAAACTATTGCATAATTTAAAATGGGAAAAAAAAGACCCCAATAGTTTGACATCAACATATATTTTTAATGTCATAAGCAAACATTTATTAAATGCTTTACGTTAATGGATGTAATTATGTTTATTGCTCAAACGCAAGCTGTGCTACCTTCAATACAACCATCCGCTGTTATTCCTTATATATTGCTGGCATAGTGGCCTTCGTGACAGACCTGCACATCTGTAATATTTACACATCAATTCTTTTCTTGTTTCCGTCCTCTATATGAGCACATTATGCCAAACAGCACTTGCTCGAGATTTCTCTCATTCTAACTTCAGCCTCTTTATTGATACAAACGCATACCTGCTGCACTAGCCACTTTGTCATGTGACACCAGCAGGATGTTACAGACGGGAGATGCCGCCGTGACTTTCATTAAAGGATCAAAGTTGACCACAGAAACGAAGGCTCAGTACTTGCCAAACAAATTTATTTCTACTTTGCATCTATTTGGGGAGGAAAAAAACAAACAAACACTTCATTCGAGTGGACTGATTGGACGGATTGAAAACAGACACGGCCTGCTGTGTTGTGCATGCATATCCACACGTGTTTGCTACATGTAGATGGAATTCATGTTTATAGATGCACGACACATCCTATTAGCGTCGTCAGTTCATAGTTGAGGGTCACTGTGGGTACACGCATGTGCATGTGTGTGAGGGAAGTGGAGATGGGGGGCCTGCTTGGGGGGTCTCAGAGCAAGCAGGTAAGAGTCATGCTGGGTGTTCTCTCGGTTCACTGCTAATGGACTTCAATCTGGATACGTGAAGTTCTACTTTACTTTCCAGTCACAGCTCGCTCACTACGGGATTGCACATTTTGGCTTTGCGTGATATGCTTGTTTACTTAACCCAGATAGCAAAAGTGAGGAGCACAGAAAGAAAAGAGGAGAATATAAGTGAACTTGAAGTGTAAATATGGCAAAGATGTTTACGTTAGGAATGGGGAACTTGTATTGAGTTTTCTTATATCAAATAATTTCTTTAATGAATGAAAACACAGTGAAACTTTAATTTGGTTGACTTTGCCAAGTACGGTAGATTTATAGATTCATTCTATATGCAATAACTTTTCCAGTAGCATCTGTGAGCTACAAAGTCACTGTCAAGGTGTGCTGCTTGGAGAGGAGAGGAGCAGCACATGTGACGACGGAGACCCAGAAATACCAACCTCGGCTTCATCTCAGCCCGGCTGCCCCGCCCCCCACACCAGAATACCGTATTTAGACTTGTGGGGGATGCATAGAATATATTATATATCAATAATCACCACACAAATGAACGGTGATATAGGTGCAATTATAAAAAAAAAAAGAAGATAAAAATAAAAAATAAAAAAATAAAAATAAATAATAATAATAATAATAATAATAATAATAATAATAATAATAATAATAATAATAAATCTGTGATGCAGTGAGCCCACAAAAAAAAAAACGCACTTTAGAATTACCGTATTTTTCGGATTATACGTCGCTCCAGATTATAAATTGAACCAGCCAAAAAATGCACAATTAAGAAGGAAAAAACATATATAAGTCGCACTGGAGTCGCATTTATTTACCTGCACTTTCTTATTTGTTTTTATTTCCCCCCCCCCGCCACACTTACTGCTACATGATGAGAGCAATTTCATTTGCAGCCGGTGAGGGCAGATCAGCCAGTTTGATGTTACAAAGTCCAAAAACTTAGTTACTGTGCTTTTTTCCCCCTCCTTTATTTAGTACTATTTACTCTATTTTGTACTATTTAGTTGTTTATTTTTCAGATGACTTTATTTTTACTCCCTTTGAGACACATCTAGTTTGTTCCAACATACAAATATCGTAATATATTTCTGTTTACGAGTGAAGAGCGCGTTAAAGCCCGGCCGCCCCTGATGGAATGATGCAAATTTAGATGGATGTGGTCTCATTTTCACACACGGAGAATAAGCTCATCCTGCTTTGCGTGTGGCGATTATGTATCACCACACAATTACTGTACTGTACATGTTGGTATAATATTTCAACATGTAAATGTGCTTCCGGGAAGTGAGGCAGAACAAATGCAAGACAGCACAACTTGTTTATTCCCACTAAATAGATGCGCAGTTCCGATCAGATATAACAACAAGCCTCTTGGTTGCATTGCTGAGCTAATTGTGTTGATGTAGCAAAAAGAATCAACACGTGTAAGTTGTTCGGTAGAGCATAGAGAAACTTTTAAGGACGCAAACTCCACTTGATAATCCTAACATGAAATAGCCTCTCTGTAGAATTGGGAGGGGTGGGGTGTGGGGGTGGGGGGTGTTTTGCTGATTTCACTTCACTGGTGATGGAGTGTAAGGTGGGATGCTGCTGTCATGGGAGTAAGGCTGAGCCAAAGGTCCAGGGCGTGTCGAACTGCCAATCACTGTTGGATGTTAACGCGCTGAATAACAATCCAAAGTCATCCGCCATTAATATTTGTAACATGCAACGGCTTAAACACATAAAGTGGATGAGGAAGCCAAGAGACTTACAGTGATCTTGAATTGCAAATGAATGGGAATGGCAACTACATTATAAACTTCTAAATGGTACATAAGCTAGTCATAAAGCGCTAAGAGAATTGAACTGCCAATGAAAATGCTAGCGTAACAATAGGAAAATAAGGGCCTGATTTACTGTTATCAGAGATGTATTTAGTCATTTGGGGGCCCAAGGTAAAGCCAGTCATGGGGGGTAGAAACCCGCATCAAAACTGGCACATCTTAATTTTCGAGTCGGGGCAAGTCAATTTGACCGTTTTTAGGAATTTGGCACACCGTTCTACACCATGCTGTGCATTCTGGCCGACCTAGGTCGTTTTCTATTACTCACCCCCGAAACAACTGACAGTTTGGTGACAGAAAGTAGACTAAACATTAGACCAATTAAAAGCAGGTCGGTCTAAGTTGTGGTGCAGCTGGTGTAACATGATTTACAGCGAGCAGATTTATACATTACTGTAAACAAATATACATTATTCCCTAAAAAAATACTAGCTAAAATAACCATTACCAGGTAGCAGGTTTGAACATTAAAAGAACAAATTGTAGATTTGTCCACCACACTAAAATGTTAGCTAAATGTTTGCTAACTTTACTGTTAAGCGCCAGGAGATTGGTATATTAAGCAAAAAGGCTAACTTCACTTGAACAAACTCAGGTGGTGAATTTGAGTGTGAGGTTGTTGGTCTACTTTTAGCCCAAAGTTAGCTGGTGTTTGCGACAGCTCACCCAACGACTCTGAAGACAATAAATGGTATAAAAAATGGATGGATGGACAGTTGGCAGATTTATAAAATCCAACTGAGATGTAATCTACATGCTAACGCTACTTATCGGAAGCAGATTCAACATTAGAAGAAGTTAACTGAAAGTTAATATGAAAGTTAGCAAAACTCAATGTACTGTATGTCAGATTTGTCCATAAAATGAAAACAAAAGTTAAGCTATGCTAAACCTAATAAAAATTTGCAGATTTATATATTTAACTAAAAGCTAGGTAACGTAACTTAACAAGTGGAAGATTTGAAGAATTGAAAGAAAACTTTAGCACAAAGTTAGCTAGCATAATTGAAAATTGTCAGATGTGGCCACACATGGAAACAGCAGCTAAATATTAGCCACAGTTAGCATATCCTCAACTGTTGTTATTTTTTTATTAACATAAACTTTTAACTTATATTTAATGAAAAATAAATACAAACTTAACAATGAACAGACAGCTAAAAGTTAATGGAGCCATTCACACCTTGCGGATTTGTAGCAATAGAAAACTAACTTTACGTTTAAAGACGGGGAGTGAAATGTCATCAAAAAAGAAGATATTTATGAAAAACATGCATCCATTTTATTTGCTCACATCTTTTTCTCACTCCTACTCTCAACCAGCCACGAAGCCAAGGAAAAAAAAACAACAACAACAACAACAACAACAAAAAAACATCCATGCCGAGCGAGCAGATTACACAACCCGAGTCTTGACGGGACTGATATAAAAAAAAAGTGATGAATTGATTCACAGACATGGCTGAACGAGTGAAGTGACACCACATTCCTCCAGAGCTTTACATTCAATTCCATCTCAGGCATGGTACCACACTATAGCTGTTTCCTTTTTTCCCCTCCTTCAACTCCTGAGACACCATCATGCACAGAACATGGTCAGCAAAATGTGTGTGTGTTATACACTTGCTAGCCCTGCATTGCGCTGCAGTTTCATCAGCCGTGGTTCATGTTTAACAAGCACTTCCTCTTATTAGAAAACCTGGTGGGAATGTGCTGTGTCAGATGTCACATGTGTGGTATGTTGATACGAAACACTTAAATTGCCAGCATTCGTTCAGATTGCTCTATGCTGATACTCCATATCGCGATATCCTGATATACTCCATATCCTGATAGCCATCCGTCCGTCCGTCCGTCCGTCCATCCGTCCGTCCGTCCGCCCATCCATCCATCCATCAGTCCATCCATCCATCCATCCATCCATCAGTCCATCCATCCATCCATCCATCCATCCATCCGTCCGTCCGTCCGTCCGTCCGTCCGTCCGTCCGTCCGTCCATCCATCCATCCATCCATCCATCCATCTTCTACCGCTTATCCAAGATACTCAATTTATTGTTTAAAAATACAAATACCAACATTATTGTGTTTTATGTCAGGATCATTTTTTTTTTTTGTGGGCTCACTGCATCACAGATTTATTATTATTATTATTATTATTATTAATTAATTAATTTATTTATTTATTTATTTATTTTTATTTTTATTTATTTTTTTATAATTGCACCTATATAACCGTTCATTTGTGTGATTCTGTGGTGATTATTTATATATAATATATTCTATGCATCCCCCACAAGTCTCAATACGGTATTCTGGTGTGGGGGGCGGGGCAGCCGGGCTGAGATGAAGCCGAGGTTGGTATTTCTGGGTCTCCGTCGTCACATGTGCTGCTCCTCTCCTCTCCAAGCAGCACACCTTGACAGTGACTTTGTGTGACAGCAGATATAATGTGATTGCGCCCTCGTCCCTCGGGTCCGCCAGTCGATGGAGACTTCTGGGCTCTCTTCTGCTTCCCAGCGACAGCAGTGACAGCAAAGGAGAGGGGAGGGGGGTAAAAGGGGGGTGGGGTGGGAAGCTTAAGCATGATGACCAGTGGCGTTTTTCACACACTTGTTTGTCTTCACTTTTGTCTTCAGTAAGTGAAAAAGTACGGTCTACTCGTTTGAGATAAGACCATTTACTGACTATATTCCATTCCTTTGCTTTCAAAAATACCTTTTAGTTGATTTTCACAATAACATGCAGCAAGACAACTGAAGTGGATGATGGCAGAGTCATGTCCTTGGTGAATCAGTTTGCCGCAAATGGTTTATTTTGATAATGCTTGTTTGCTACCTTTTACTGTTTATTATTTTTTCCTGCTGTAACCAGTGAATTTCCCCACATTGGAATCTATATAGGACTCTTCTTCTTTGTCTTTTTGTCTTCTTGAACAGCACTTCACGACATCTACATAGGCCTATATCATTAACTCATTCGCTCCAGCCATTTTCACAGAAGCAGTCCCGTTAGCTCCCGGCTGTTTTACTGGATTTTGACTGATTTTGCAAGGCCCACAGAATATTGTGTTCTGTTGCTATAAAAGCATGGAACCTATCAAAAGAAAGATTAAAGTCTCTTCTTTCATCAGGAAAAAAAGGATGTTTCTATCTGTTTCCGTTTTGCAGCAATTAGCATTAGAAGAGAGCTAAGTTTCATCAGTTTTCACAAATCTATTTAAAATTGCAAGTAATTTAGCTTTTTTTTTCTATATGGCCCTGGTTGAGCTCATTTGTTCTTCTGCCACCTGCTGGCCGTTTGTGTAATAACTACTATTTCTGCAAGCGTTCTTTGCAGTTGAGAGGCTGAATCAAAGCCTTCTGTATGCTCTAGCATAAAAAAACAAACAAACAAACAAACGTATAAATACGTCTTTGGGACACTTAGAACATTAAAAAAAAGTAAAAAAAACAAACAAAAACAAAAACAAAGAAAAACGTGTAAATACGTCTTTGGTCACTTAAAACATGAAAAAAAAACGTATTTACACGTTATTGGGAGCAAATGAGTTAACAATATGCTAACCAGAAAAAACATAGATATAGGGTTTTGTTCTTCTATTCCCCATCTCCATACATTTTAAGGATGTGTTCCTTTAGTTTTGCTCGATAGCCATTTGTGCTGGACTCAAATTGCTCAACTTGGCGTTGCAAATAATGCAATTGGGACGCTGAATCCCATCATTCAACTCACCGCTATTTATAGAGCACTTTAAAACAACCGCAGCTGTTTTCTTAAGACGGATCCCAAGGGCAGCAGATATAAGCAATAAAAACAGCAGAGGCCCAGAACTGAATCATGTGGAACGCCATACGTTCCGTTATACGTGTGAATTCATATTGCACATATTCGTCCGACCACTTTCTTTGCCTCAGACAAATCAAGTTTCCTTTAACCCCCACCGATGGACATGATTCACTTGATTTTGTTTTACATCATCAGCATGAGTCTCGAATGTTGTGATGATGTGGGGAGCGTACGCCGTCATGTCTACTGTAAGTGTGTCAAATCAGGTGCAGCTGCGGCACCTCATACCTGCAGGCAGTACACACCACCGCTGTCTGTGCAGCTCATGGCTAAATGGAGTCTAACATCTTGTGTCAGGCTCCTTTTGTGTGTTCAACACTTGAAAAAAAATGGAGTTTAGGTGTTGCTGGTACATTTAGTTTAAACCACCTGCAAAATCAAATGACATCCATTTCAATAGCTTGTAGAACCATTTGAAGAAAGAGTTTTAAGTTTCAGTTTTGATCGACATTGGTGACAGGTATTATTGCATCATAATAATATTCCTTACTGCAACTCTCACCAAAGTTTCCTTTTGTTATGACCGTAACGCTTGCATGATTATGAAAATGAAAACCACCTGATGGGTTTGGTCTGGCCTGGCCTTATTTTTAACATCCCTGGATGAGACTGCATAGATATCTCTAATTTTATTTTAGTTAACTAAAACTAACGAAAAAACTAAAGTTCAAAAGACAATTTCGTTAACAAAATAAAATAAAAACGAAGATGCTTTTTAAAAAAAAGAAAACTAACTGAAACTACATTTTATGTTTACAAAACTAAAATAAAACAAACTAAAAATAAAAAAATATTGCGCACAAGTAATACACATTAAAAAAACTAAAACTAATACTGAAGCTAACTAAACTAAAACTAAGCATTTATTAAAGAAATAAAACTAATAAAAAAAACTAAGAGAACCGCCCTGAAAACTATTTAAAACTAACTAACTAAAAAAAACCCTCAAAACTAAATAAAAACTAAAAATGAAAAATTCCAAAACTATAATAACCCTACTGCCATATTACAAATAAATTGGTTTAAATACTGTAGCATTTTTCTAAACATGCAAAAGCACAAATAAATTATTTGTACAATTTTTAGGACGAAACAAAATTTCTCTTCATAACATTATGTGGCCCTTGCATCCTTCTGATTTTCTGTATGTGGCCCTCAAATGAAAAAGTTTGGACACCCCTGTTCTAGAGACCGGCTGGAATTAACCTCCTCAAAGTGAATAGTTGCCTCAGCTGTCGTGGGTAGTGATGTGGGATGAAAATCCATGCACACATAAAAACCCACATTCAGTTTACCTTCAGTGCAAGCACTGGTGAAAAATACGATAATCAGACTGGAAACTTGGGAGAAGATGATTTATTTGATGTCGATTCATTTTATTCCCTGCTTCTTGGACGGGATGCCCTTAACTCATTCACTGCCATTGACGGAAAAAGACGTCAAATGATGCATTTTTTGCTGGTTTGGCAAATGAATGTGTTAATAAATAACTAAAAAAAAAGAAATCAAATTGGCCCTTGCAGCTTTCTATTTTTCTGTTTGTGGCCCTCAGAGGAAAAAGTTTGGAAACCCCTGCTGTACATTATATCAACAATTTATAATTGTTTCATTGATTTTTACCATGTTTAAACAATGGCAGTGAATGAGTTAATTATGGTTAGTCTATTGAAGAGCAAATGAGCTTGACAGCGTTCCATCTTGTTGTCACGGGAGAGGGGGAGAAAACGGCGTGTTTGCGTGTGCGTCCGTGTGTTCGTTGGCACCTTCGCAGGTGGAGTGTATTGTGCACTTTCTCCTTGCCACTAATCCGCCCGTCACTAATGAAGCGTGGCGCTTAAGAGTGGGGGAGAGTCCATTAGTCTTATCCATTCCCATTAATACTCAAGAAATACTCATTATTCCCTGATTAATAAGCAGTCTTCAAAACGGCCTCAATAAGGGAAGCTTCGCTAATGATTAGAATTAAACGTATTCACATCCCAGTTAGCGGCATTGCCAGCCAGGCGTGCTTCAACCGACATCATTAGGATGTTTTGTCAAAGCACCTCTTTTGAAAAGGATTAATAACTATGAATAAAGGCGCATTTGGCTTTTACAGTAGCATCTTCTTTCAAGGTAATCATTTCATAAACAATGCACATTAGCTTGGTATTTGGACAACCCAGAACAAAAACGAATAATCCAATTATTCAACTGAGTGAGGCCGTATTGATTTTAGCCAATCAATTTGCAAGGGGTAATGAAATTCCTTTACTTTGCACTCCAAAAAAAAAAAATGCAAATGATTGTGCTAGTCAAATGCTAAGAGCATAATTTCATGTTAGGCATGCCTCTCAGGCCACATGCTAATGGGTAGCACATATCTTAAACATAAATGTAATTACTCAGTTGGAGCGTTCTTTTCTAAAGTGTTTAAAGCAGAGGTACGGAATATCAGTTGAAAGATTATATTTGTATTATATTTGTATTATATTTGTATTTTATTTTATTTTATTTTATTTTATTTTATTTTATTTTATTTTATTTTATTTTATTTTATTTTTATTTTTATTTTTATTTTTATTTTCATTTTATTTTTAATATATTATTTATTATTTTTCTAAAGTTGAACCCCCACCGCTTTTTCGCAACGTTTATTCCATAAGAAGTGTTGTACAAGCATCAACTGTAATTATGGATTACTGCGTCTAGATTTGTGATCAACTACCGTATTTTTCGGATTATACGTCGCTCCGGATTATAAATCGAACCAGCCAAAAAAAATGCATAATTAAGAAGGAAAAAACATATATAAGCCGCACTGGAGTATAAGTCGCATTTTTGGGGGAAATTTATTTGGTAAAATCCAACACCAAAAACATACATGTCATCTTGAAAGGCAATTTAAAATAAAAATAAAAGAGAGAACAACAGGCTGAATTAGTGTATGGTATGCTAACGTTACATGACTTGACATGCCTGGTTATGTCAGTAACAACATATTAAGAGTTTGTAACGAGCAGTGACGGGAGTCGGAGGCGGAGTGTTGAAGCACGGAGCCAAAGGCTGGCGTTTTATTGACATCAGCTTCTGAGGTCTTCACAGCAACTCCCCACTCAGCTAGAAGCTAACAGGCTAACTCCCCTTTTCCACATAACAAAACCTTCCCACCCGGAACTCTCCCTTCGTCCCAACGTTCCGTGGGTGAATTATGTTCCCATCACTACAAGTTATTCATATAACTCTAGCATAAAGAACATGCTAACAAGTTCACCAAACTATCAGATTCACTCCAAATCACTAAATCCAATGAAATCTTCATCCTCGGTGTCACTTTTAAACAACTCCCCCAATTCGGGAGGTAGACGATGCGCCGCTTCCTCTTCTACCGGCAATGTTGAACTTATCAACACGGGCCTAGAGCGCCCTCTTGCGGTTTAGTGTGAAAATAACATGTGGAATTGATATAATAATGTGTTAATTTCACACATAAGTCGCACCAGAGTATAAATCGCACCCCCGGCCAAACTATGAAAAAAAAAAAACTGCGATTTATAATCCAAAAAATACGGTATTTTGTATTTCAATTTATAAAGAAAATACGGTTATTTTGGGGACAGGTAAGAACTGTAAAAGTGATTTGAGTGAGGTGAATGTGACACAACTCAATGTTGACGTTATGCCTTTTCCATATTGTTATTAAACTCAAGTGCAAATGAGTATTTTATTGATTTTATGGTAAATGGTATGTATTTATACAAGGCCCTGAAAGTGTTTCTACATCAGGAGTAACTGTGGGTTCAGTGTCTTGCTCAAGGATACTTTGATATGGTCACAATGGCATGGGATGGAACCCGCAACCTCTGGGTTGGGAGACCAGCACTCTACCACCGAGCTACACTGCCCCACACAGGAAACAAAAAGCACCGTACGGTGAGCCAGATGAGTCTACTGTGCTGCACCTTATTTTAAAGTTTATTAAAAAAAAAAAAAAAAGTATTACATATTCATTTTATCTGGTGTGCCATAAAACAAATGAATTCAGACATTCATTTGTTTCCAATCCCAAATGGTGGTTAGCTGTACACAGCAGTACAAACAAATTGTCACGCTTGTCGACAACATGACACCACTGAAATATTCATTTCAGACTGGACTTGAACCTCTGCCACCGCAACTCTTAGTTGGATTAAATATTGGACACAATTACATTGTAGTGGTGTGGTATAAATAGCCTGGGGATGTTTGCATGAATTATAGCATGCCACAAACCATTGTAATGCATTGTTTTGCATGTTCACATCCCCCTGCTCTCACGACACTAATCCTTAACAATGTAAATTCCGTGTTGCCTCATTTTTACAGCAACCCGAGGTTGTTTTCTTTGCAATAATTTCACAGGGCCAGAATAACTTGATTAGACTTCAGAAATAATCAAACTATCCATCCATCCATATTTCTAACCGCTTTACCCACACGAGAGTTGATCAAACTATCAATGGTATGTCAATGAAATTCATTTAAAACACAAAGTCCTTTTAATGAGCAGTTCTCACAAATGAGCAGACACACTTTCAAATCTTCAAACCTCCCAATGCATCACTAAAAGCATACCATTTTGAACCATGTGTGTCCCATGCTAAAAAAAAGAATCCATAAAACAAAAATATTAAAACAATAAAAAAAAATGTATACGTGTAATATACTTCACTCATTCCTGAAGTCATTACAGAAAACCTCAGGTTTTATGTGCAACGGTACAGCCGCGCATTCTTGATCATGCCGTTATGATAGTTATTATAATGTGCAGTAAAACATGTCCACTTTATCGTCATTGTGGAAAATGGAATGAAGGGTGTCATTTTGAAATATGCCACTCTTCAATAAACTGTATATCATAACGCAACAGAGAGGCCGTGGCTCCACCCAAATGCAGTGATGTCTCCGCCATTAAAGAGCTGATTTCATTTGACTTCCCGGTGACAGTTTTAGAGCCAAAGTCACCTCTATTGCTTGCAATTTCCCTCGTGAAAGTGACTACTGTAATCATTAATAACTAAATAACGTCTCCTGGATTGAAATGATTGTGTAATAAAAAGCAGGGTGACACAAAATGGTTGAAATCCCAGTAAAGGAGCACAGGCTTAATTAGCAATCCGTGTTTGGAAGTGTTAAACCAGGGGTGTCCAAACTTTTTCAATTGAGGGCCACATACAGAAAATCAGAAGGACGCAAGGGCCACATAATGTTATGAATAGAAATTGTGTTTAGTCCTAAAAATTTGACAAATAATTTATTTGTGTTTTTGCACATTTCGAAAAATGCAACAGTATATGAACCAATTTATTTGTAATATGGCAGTAGGCTTATAGTTTTGGAATTTTTCATTTTAGTTTTTATTTAGTTTTGAGTTTGTTTGTTTTTAATTTAGTTAGTTTTAATTAATTTTCAGGTTGGTTCTGGTAGTTTTTTTTAATTAGTTTTAGTTCTTTAATAAATGCTTAGTTTTAGTTTAGTTAGTTTCAGTATTAGTTTTAGTTTTTTATTAATGTGTATTACTTGTGTGCAATATTTTTTTATTTTGTTTGTTTTATTTTAGTTAGTTTTGTAATATAGCAGTAGGGTTATTATAGTTTTGGAATTTTTCATTTTAGTTAGTTTTTATTAGTTTTCAGGGTGGTTCTGTTAGTTTTTATTAGTTTAGTTCTTTAAAAAAATGCTTAGTTTTAGTTTAGTTTGTTAGTTTCAGTATTAGTATTAGTTTTTTTTTTAAATGTGTATTACTTGTGCGCAATATTGAAAAAAACACCACGGGAGCGACGTCACCCTGAAGGTGCTTTTCTCTTGACTGCTGCTAGATGACGTCACTTCTGTGTGACATACTTTCATACGTCATTATTCCGGTTTATATCAAAATAAATCTACTAAAAATCACATTTAAATCATCCCCAAAGGCTCACGCATTAAATTAATTCCCAAAGACTAAAACAAAGAACATTTGCTATAATTATAGTTAGTTTTAATTAATTTGTTTTGTAAACATAAAATGTAGTTTCAGTTAGTTTTCATTTTTTAAAAAGCACTTTTGTTTTTATTTTATTTCTGTAACAATATTGTTTTTTACATTTTATTTTTTTCCATTAGTTTTAGTTAACTAAAATAACCTTTAATGGCACCTTCACTGTTTATTTTATTTGAACTGAGTCAAATGCCATTTTTAGCATATGTCGCGGGCCACTGAAAAATGGACGGCGGGCCGCAAATGGCCCCCGGGCCGTAGTTTGGACACCCTGTGTTAAACACTTCGGTCAAAAATCAACAGAAGCACTGGTAATTGGTGTGAAACAATGCTGATCGATTCAACATTGTGTATTCGTGAGGACAAAACATCTTTTCTTTGCTTTTCTTCAGAGTTGGTCCGATCAACGACTTTGATTCAGAGCGTCAGAAATGACTCCTGAGGCCTCATGAACTATAAGCTCTGTCAGTCACAACATCTCTTAATTACAGAAGATCCGTCTCTCCCCGTAAAGAACACTCTACTGGGTCAATGGACCCTTGTTTGACATTAACTGGAAATCTCTTCCTCTGACATTTTGATTCCTAATTGTTATCGAACAAGACCGAAACTGTGTTTCTGCAAAATACTGTAGCCATATGAGATGAGGCGAAGAATTTCTACAAGTTTATCCATGTGGCTCATAAACCATCATAATGTTAGGCAGGATCGTTGCCTTGCCCTTGGGTGTCACTGCAGTGTTTACATTGCTGCCTAGCCTAACCAAGTATAGAAATCCATCCCTTGATCTATTTTATGTAACACTTGTCCTCATTAGAGGCACGGGTGAGATGGAACCAAACACAGTCGAAATTGGGAGAAAGGCGGGGTACACATAGGGGACATATAAATACAGTAAGCAACCAGTCACCATCAAATTCACACCTATGGATAATTAAAGGCCTTTTCACACTGCACTTGGCAACGCATAAGGACGACTTTCCAGTATTAGGAAGAGCATAACACACAGATTTATTGTAAATAACCCTCATTACATTTTTTCTTACCGGAACATTGATTTCATTTTTTATTTTTGATATTTGTATTGTAAACAGCCACTTCCGGTTTTGGTTTAACGCTTTTATTTTTTTAAGTTATTTCCGGTTTAGTGCCTTTTGTACTCGAGGTAACTTGATAGCGAAGGACGCTGAAAAGTTTGATGCGCAGTATGGAAGAAGGTCCTTATTTTGCCATAGTAGCCCCTCCGAAGAGGCAAAAGGTATTTTTTTGTTTAACGATTCGTTTAATAGCATTTATGTGTTTGTATATGTACATAGTTTTGATTATTGTTTGCATGGGCATTATATCTTTTCAGCTCTTATGGTGATTTGGACTGAAGGTGATTCATGGCAAATAAAACGACAAATCATCAGTAAAGTTGCTACATTCATCAACCCATTTTGCTGACGAATGAAAAACACAGAAGTGGGTTTTTGTCCGATACGACGGTAGGCAGAAATTAGCTTAGTGCTCAGTTGCTGTATTTTACATCAGGCATTTTGTTGGACAGCTAAGGGATCCTTTAGTGCGCTAATTTACGTCTGTTTGGCCATTTGCGGCAGTATTTGCATCATTTATGACACTGTGCTCCTTCTATATGGCAACATTAGTGAGTGAGGAAGAGAATAGGAATATAACAGTCAATATCAAGCGGACTGAGTGAGTTATTGAAGTTTGTAAATTAGTAGTATAAGTAGTATAGTTTCGACACTGATTGCCTGTCACTGACGCAACGGTCCTAAAATAGCAGTGACAAACTATAATATTGCGATGACGTAAGCACGGTTAAAATAACGGTAAAGGAGTGATGAACTGCCGATTACAGTTCGGTTCGGCTTGAAATAAAGACGGACTGGCAAACGACGATAAACTGTCAATATTTACTAACGCGCTAAATGTGAAAATAAAACGAAAGTCATTCAGTTAAAGTCCTTTTTAACTCATTCACTCCCAGCCATTTTCACAGAAGCAATCCCGTTCACTCCCGGCTGTTTTACTGGATTTTGACTGATTTTGCAAGGCCCACAGAATATTGTGTTCTATTGCTATAAAAGCATGGAATCTATCAAAAGAAAGATTAAAGTCTCTTCTTTCATCAGGAAAAAAAAGTATGTTTCTATCTGTTTCCGTTTTGCAGCAATTAGCATTAGAAGAGGGCTAAGTTTCATCAGTTTTCACAAATCTATTTAAAATTGTAAGTAATTGAGCTTTTTTTCGAGATGGCCCTCCTTTGCTCTGCTGCCACCTGCTGGCCGTTTGTGTAATAACTACCATTTCTGCAACCGTTCTTTGCAGTTGAGAGGCTGCATCAAAGCCTTCTGTATGCTCTAGCGTAAAAAAACAACAAAAAAACGTATAAATACGTCTTTGGGACACTTAAAACGTTAAAAAAAACATATTTATACGTTATTGGGAGTAAATGAGTTAATTGGTTTATCGTATGAATCGCTATGACAACTGTTACTGACATACCCACGGACCAAAGAAATGGCTTGCTGACTGAAACTAAAAACAAAAAAAGAAAGAAAGAAAAAGCAAAGGGACAAAACAATGACTCCAATCGTGATTGGCGCAGGAAAATTGGAGACGTCTAGTCATCATACATACAGTATGCTGCTCCCCTTTGGCTTGGGGTGATAATGATGCAATAATCTCTTCAGATCGGTGAACAATGATGAATAGCTTTAGCGCTAAAATGTAATTTATACTTGATCATGTCATGTGCAATTCTCCATCTCTTTTGTGAGAATCCTGCTCCTATATATGTCACCTTACACAAAAAATGCAACAACATCTGAGTAACATTTGAAGCGTTTGTGGGATGAATGCACAGCGCATGACCTGGAATGAATGTGCTCGCAATCAGCCAATCAATTAGTAATGCTGCGGGTGATAGCGACTCAACTAATCCCCCGGGGGGGCCTTGGGGGGAAATATGAATTATATTGCATTCCCCACTCAGCAGCGACTGTTTCTGCTGGAGCCAGACCAGACTAATCAAACAGCATTACTGGAGACGATCAATAGGCAGACAAAGTGATACATGGGCCGGTATATTCATATCATATAACATAGAGCATTCACATAGACACACATGCAATGATGGCATGTCCTCTGAGATTCATTAGTGTTACACACAAATATTAATATCTGTGTGTCTGGTAAAAAAAAAAAAGAAAAAAAAAAGTGCTGCCTTCACGCTTTGGCTGTGCTGAGTCAGACCAGATTTCTGTTGTATGTGAATAATTATAGAGGCAGTATGAAATAAATAGTCATGTGGAATAAGTTTAGATTGAAAAAGTTTGTTTGGTGCTGATTCATCATGAGTCGACACAGTATCCATATCAATAGTATGTAGACCAATGGAAAAACATGAGAGCGCGAGAGATTTCTTTTACAGTAAATCAAACCTTTTTTTTTTTTGAAGATAATATTGTACTGTGACATTGTATCAGTAAAGGACTTATGTGTATGAGGGGGTGGGCTAAACCTCACTATAAAGTGGCAGAGTTGCATACACTTCTTTCACAAATAATCTAATCTTTTTAATTTGAGCGATAAGGTTGAATTGAATGTAATTATGTGCAGCTGGCTCTGCAAGGGATTCATAAAAAAAAAAAAAAATGAGGCTAAGCCCATCTGCTGACTGGGAAAAGGAGGTGTGGGGCGGGGGGTGCCAGTGACATTGGAGAAAATGAAAGGAAGAGAGTCTAAAATCATTAAAATCGGCCACTATCTCCTCTCCTCTGTCATTCAGTGAAGAGGGGGGGGGGGGGGGGGGGGGATAATGAAATATTAATGCCTTATTTGGAGATTTACATTAATCTTTCCTCCCTGTTTCTGGCCGTCTCCGCCACTTTTGCTCGGTGAATGTGAGATTTAAAAGCCGGGCTTGGGATGGCTTGAATGTATCTTCTGATGAGATGCATCTGAGAGTCTCATTCTCCTGTTTTGCAATCTACAGTCTCACATATTACAGAGTCGGACTGATATTAAATTGCTTATTCCGCCGTTACTTCCTAACAGCACATGACTGCTGTGTTGATGTTCTCTTTGACAAAGGAAACTAGAATCTGGAAATGATTATTGGGAGCTTTTTAAAAAATCCACTGGAGAAAACTGGCGTATTACAGGGAAAATGCTTTTAATCAATTCATTAATTCATTCTTTCAATAATTAATTACCGTATTTTCCGCACTATAAGGCGCACCTAAAAGCCTTCAATTTTTTCCAAAGTTGACCATGCGCCTTATAATCCAGTGCGCCTTATATATGTATTAATATTGAGCCGCAACACGTCTCGCTGTCAATACGTTATCGGTGACCCTGCACGATCGGCAGAAGATCCCGCCATCTTGGATCACTGGCTAATTCTAATGCTTTACCTCAGAGAAAATAATAAAACAGCTGTTTATTCTTTTTGGGAGTGAATGGAGTTGTCAGAAAGCGGATTTGTAATCTATTAATAAAGTTTGACTGACCTATCTGACTGTTTTGTTGACATTCCCTTTAGCGCAACACCATCTAATGGATGCATAACGTAACCCCAGCCTCTAATGTAGCGCCTTATATATGGAAAAAGTTTTACAATGTCATTCATTGAAGGTGCACCTTATAATGAGGTGCGCCTTATAGTGCGGAAAATACAGTAATTAATTATACTTTTGTTTTACTGGCACAAATGAGCTTCCATTGGTTAGCATACAGTATTGTAATTAGTGTTGTTCCGATACCGATACTGGTATCGGCAGAGGCGCCGATACTGCATTAAAACAGTGGTATCGGTATCTGTGACTACTCACAAGTAACATGCCGATACCATTAATTCCAACGCTAAAATAGGATTTTGGATACAGCATCTTGTGTCTTGCTCGTGCACGACATTCACTGATATGTGACATGCTCACTGCATGCCGATCTAAGATATCCTATTGGCCCTTGAATGCTCTGAACCAATGGCAGGACAGCTTTTTCATGTTGAGAAAAAAAATCTTAGGTATCGGTATGGCATCGGCCGATACTGCAAAGCTGGGTATTGGAATCGGTTTCGGGGGCCAAAAAACGGTAACAACACTAATTGTAATGCACCCACAATAAAAGGGAAGCTGTCATGACTGGAGTCATGCAGGAGTAATGTTTGGGTCTTGTCTCATGTCTGGGGTCACGCCTGGGTTAAGTTTGAGTAGAGTTCATGACCGTGCGCCAGAGTTCACGACCCGTTAGTGTCTGTTTTGGGTATTGATGTAACTGCATCCAGTTTCAACTAGTTTAGGCTATATGATGTCTGGACTACGTGATGTCAGGAATCTTTTATGCTATATGTTTGTTGATGTCTGTAATTACTGAGTTAACAGCCAATCAGAGAATTCCATGTCAGTACTAGTACTCACATGTCTAGCCACAACCAATGAGATTGATTGACTCTCTATTTAAGGGTCTGAGAATAGTGTGTGTTTTGCCGGATTATTGTCCATCTGTTCCTGTGTACAGCGTCTCTGAGTTTCTGTGCCTCTCGATGTGAATAAATAGATAAAATCTTATTTGTGTTTGCGTCTTTGGGATCCAAACCTCTCAACACACAACAGAAGCTGTGACAAAAAGTCTATGAAAGAAAAATCACATCACTTTAGCCCATTTTTATTCTATCCATCCATCCATTTCTTGAAAAGCTTATTCTATTACCTTACATCTGCCTCACAGTAGCTGTGAATGAATGTTAAAATGGCTGTCTCTCGCACAAGTTAGCTGGGATAGACTTCATTTCACCTGCAACCCAAAATGAGGACAATCACTATACAAAATGGATGGACGATAAATTGAAAAAGTGCGCATGTTGTAGCACAAAGGGGAGTTTTCATGCACTCTCAAACCCTGGCCCTTATGGTTAATCAGCACTGGTGTTAAGAATCAGACCAGTCCAGCAGCTTTCGTTGCTCCCAGGAGGCAGTTAAGAGTGTGTCAGGTAAACCAGCTGCAGTTTGCCCAACGTCCAATCTCCACTGAGAATTGAAGCGAACAAAAAGCTGACGCCACTGGTGCTAACAGCTCTCCCGCACACGCCGGCACAGGGGAGTTGGAGTTACCTCGGTTATGAATAACAACCCTGATGTCAGCCTTTGCAAAACTGCAAAAAGTACATTTGTGACTTGAGAATTGGTTCTGAAATTGAAAACCATAAGGCCCCCTGATACGGAGCAAAACGGTTTTAGTGTGACATCTCTGGTATGAATTGTCCACTGACTTGCACTTTGTGAGAGAAATGGTGGGAATGATGCAATTTAACCACTGTTCCATGGAACAAGATAAATGCACATGCTCTAAGTGTGGATAGTATGGAACATTGATTCTGGAAGTGAGCATTTTTCTGCTAACTGCTATCCCATTAGCGATTCATCATTTTCACCGTGAGGCCTTCTTGTCAGAACTCCGCATTCACTTCCTGTCCTTCAAAAACCTGTCACTTCCTCCCAGTGTTTATATTGCATCTACATACTGTGTTGCACAAATCTCCCCCATCAGTGTTGCACAGCAAATTGACTGGTGTAGCAGTCATATCAAAAAAAAAAATCACCAACTGCTCGTTTGCCACTGTGACACTGGTTGATGCCGTCTGTGCCTGAAGGCGTCACGCAGGAGTAACCGTCCGTGTGTGTGCGTGAGTGGGCAATGGCGGTGACGTTAGCAGGGGGAGTGTCCATATGGTGTGAAGTCATGTCAAGATGGAAAAAGGTGACACCATGCAGCGTCAGTCACAATGACAGACACGCTCGATCTACCATCGGGGACGACGACAATGAGATGAGGTAATCGGCCGAAACGACTCAGAGGACGCTGAAGACCGCCTTCCAACCTCCACATCTACACAAAGACACACGAGCTTATCCGGATTACATACTGAACTCATTTTTTTTTTTTTTTTTTTTTTTTTTTTTTTTTTTTTTTTTTTTTTTTTTAACGTCTTGTCATCATTGCTCTTTTCTTTTTTTTTTTTTTTTTTTTTTTTTTTTTTGTGTGTGTGTGTATGTGTGCGTGCGTTTGCGTGCGTGCGTTTGCGTGCGTGCGTTTGCGTGCGTGCGTGCGTTTGCGTGTGTGCGTTTGCGTGCGTTTGCGTGCGTGCGTGTGCGTGCGTGCAAATACTTATAAATTTATACTCATTCATTCACCTAAAACCTTATAAATATCCCATTACCCTTCGCCTTAACCAGGTACTTCAGAATCTTGCCAGAGTCGTGAGATTTAAATGGTCAGGAGACCAGAGAAAAGGTCAGAAAAAAAAAGAAATAAAGAGAAAAGAAAGGTAAATCAAAGTGACATCCAGCACCGACCAAACACTTCCTGCCTTCCCCATGATTACAAAATCAAAGTCTTACGCCAACCCCGGAAGCCTCTAAATTCCAGCAAATTTAGCGAGATCTCAAGAGCCCAGAGGAAAAACTAAAGAGAGGAAGGAGGGAAGGATCGATAAGGCAGAGCGAGATCAATAGAAGCCAGTACATCCAATCCATCAAAGTGAAGTCCAGCACCAACAAGACCCCTCCTGCGTGGTTACAAAACCGGAGTCTTATGCCAAACCCAGAAACCTCAAACTTCCAATAAATTGAGATCTCAAGTGACCAGAGGAAAAACTAAAGAGAGGAAGGAGGGAAGGATAGATAAAGCAAAGTGAGATCCACAGACACCAGCACCCACTGATTCAAGGGGCTGTGGGAGGGAGAGGCAACTTCTGTTTGAGTTTCAGTAGATGCTGGTGCGATGGATCTGGCATGCATAAGGACCACCACCAAAGAAAGAAGCCGTCAACCGCGGTCCAGCAAAGCGAGCACCCCCCCCCCCCCCCCCCCCCGGAATCCCCAGGCCGCGGCAGCACCAAGGCCACCCCCAAGCCACCCGAGCGGACACCGGTCGGCGAGCCGACCCAGACACCCGGAACACCCCCGCCCCAGCCCCGGCCCACACCCCCGAGCCCAAGGCCGCAGAACGAGGCCCAGCGGGCCCCCACAGCGCCCCACCGGTCCCCAGCCCCCATCCCCCCACGACCCCCCCGCACCCCACCCAAACCCGCCATCCACCACGACCCAGGCCCCACCACCCCCGACCCCCAAACCCCCGAACACACCCCGACCCCCAGCACCCAACCCCCCACCCACCCATACCTCCACCCCCCCCCCCAAACAAGCCGCCCCCCCCCGACGGCCGCCACCCCCCCCCCCGCGAACCCGGCCCCCCGCGAGAACCCCCCACCCCCCCCGGAAACCGGCACCGGGCAGCAGCGCAGAGAGGGAAGATGATACTGAACTCATTTGGTTCATATGACTTTGTCTCATACATAAATAAATAAGAAGAAAAGTGAACATATTGTAATGTTGGCGAAAGAAAGAGACCAAGTGTGTCGCTAACGGCTCTCTTTAATCAACTGATTTAGCACAAAACAGCAGGCTCAAGAACAACAACGTAACAGCCAATAGCGCGTAGCTCCACAAAACAAAACGCAGTGATGCCTTCAGGGCCCGTCCAGCCCATCGGAAATTACTATACCCACACCCCACCCCTACAGGTCGATGCAATATTTTGTATTATCATTATAAAATGAAATTCAGGTGGTGGTAAGTTTTATTTATTTATTTATTTATTTATTTATTTATTTATTTATGAATTTATTTATTTATTTATTTTTAACTCTAGGGCTCCCCCCAAAGTTGTAGATTGTAACTGGACGAAGCCATTTTTATTTATTTATTTATTTATTTAGCTATTTATTTGTTTTGTTATTTATTTATTTATTTATTTATTTTACTCAAGGACTCCCCCTAAAGTTGTAGATTGTAACTGGACAAAAGCCATTTTAATTAATTAATTACGTAATTAATTAATTAATTAATTTAGCTATTCATTCATTTATTTATTGATTGATTTATTTATTTTACTCAAGGACTCCCCCTAAAGTTGTAGATTGAACTAAGCCATTTTATTTATTTATTTATTTATTTATTTATTTATTTATTTATTTATTTATTTATTTATGTATTTATTTATTTATTTATTCATTTAGCCATTTATTGATTGATTTATCCCTTCATTTATTTATTTTTAGCCGCATTGCCCATTGATGGCTGTCGGCCCATCAGTTAACCACCCTGGCAACCCCACTTATCAGTTCAGCCGTACCTGCGGCTGATTACAAATCAGAACTCACACCAAGATAGTGCAATACGGTGTAAATTCAAAAGACGCCTTGGCAATGTTTATCTGTATCACTACGCTACAGGGAGAAGGCGCAACATTCATCCAGAGTCTCTTCATTGAAAATGTGTTTGTGTGATTGATGTGCGCTCTCGTTCCCCTCCCTCACTCTCTCTCTCTCATTACCCAGTCGAGCTACCGGCTTCCATAATCCTGGAAGGTTTTAGCGCCACTATGTTGTGATTGGTTAGACATTACATCAGGGTGATGTAATACTCCCAGGACTGGCTAGTGTGTTGTGCGTGGAGGAGAGGATGGGGTGGGTGGGCTGGCTGAGTGCTGGGTGACGAGAGAAGGTGGAGAAAAGCAGGGCGTTATTGAGCAGAAGTCTCTCTCTCTCTCTCTTTCTTTCTTGCCTGCAGCCAGCCAGTGTGCCTGTGCAGCCACCACAGAAAGCCTCTATAATCCCAAAGCACACAGCAATGCTTTGGAGAAGGAGGGAAATAATCAAGACTGTTTCCATAGACCCCCCCACCCTCCCATCTAAAGGCTGGAGATAAGCTTCGCTATTCATGTTGTGTACTGTTAGCAGTTGTGTGTATTGGGGATACATACACAAAGCAGAAATGGGATTTTGGAGGGGACTGAAATTCAATCATTAATTGCAAATAGACATAGGAAAAGGGAGGTGATTGTTTGGCAGGGACAGCAAATGCCAAGGCATTTGCTGTTTGTGCATAATGACTTGTAGCCAATTTCCCACTCCAGTGCAAGGTGCTTTTTTCATGGATCCAAACGGTGTTAGAGCATATCTGGGCTTTGAGATGAGGTTAGCACAAAGGCGAGCCGGTAGCACCGGCAATGTGTTTTCACCTGATTGCTTTCATGCAGAGGCTGCTTTTCAAATGGTAAAAACAACGTAAGGTTGTCAGAATTAATCTACGGTTTGAGCATTAAACATTTTAACTCATTCACTGCCATTGACGGGAAAAGACGTCAAATGGTGCATTTCTGCTGAGCTGGCAGTGAATGTGTTAAGTAAACTGTAAAGAGAAAGCTCACCTAAAATATGGTATGTAATAAAAGTGATATATTTTCCCAAGCTATCATAACATGAAGAATGCATAATAAATTAGAAAATAGATTGCTTGATAATAATAATGTATCAGATGCTCTATCCACTGAGCCATCCAGTCACCATGTCTCTGACTATTTGTAAATAACTTCTAATAATGACTTCTAACAATGTAATCTGAGTTAATCTATCTTTCGGTGATCAACCCTGTGAAATAAATCCTAATCTGGACACCATTCAACACTGAAAATATTAAAATTACACTTTGTGAGTTAAAAATAACCCCACAAATCTTAACTCTGGAATTTTTGGCTGTGCAGGCTCTTATATCTGCCCAAGCAATCACTAATGAAAATGAACTTAATTTAGCTAACTCAGCCACATTTACAATGTATAAAGTTGTCATGACTAGGGTCATGCAAAGGTTATGTTTACTGTGACTAGGGTCATATAAGGGTTATGTTTACTGTCATGACTAGGGTCATGCAAGAGTTATGTTTGGGTCATGACCGTGAGGTCAAGTGTCTGTTTTGAACTGATGTAATTGCCGTCTAGTTTAAACTGGTAATACCCTATGTGATGTCAGAAGCTATGTAATGTCAGGAATCTTTAATCTCTTTATCTAGTTAACAGCCAATCAGATAATTTCATGTCAGTCCTTTTACCCACATGTGTAGCCACAACCAATCAGATCTATTCACTGTCTATAGAAACTGTCTGAGAAGTGGGATTTTGTGGGATTATTAACTCTGTTCCTCTGTGCAACTCATAACATAACAAATGTTGATTAATGTGCATTGTCCCTTTTCAAATAAACAAATAGGCTACATTCCCGTGTGTATTCCACTTCTCTTCTCTCGTCTCCGTATAGACGGAATAAAAACAAAGAAAAAGCAATCATGCAATCATCAAACTCTGAAATTGTGTACAACGTCATAGGCACAATTTTGCTGAAATTATATGAACTCGTTGAGTGAGGCTCCTCTGTATATCAACATTTTGAGGCAAAAGTACTGCGACGCACAAACACATCTTTGTACTATATGAAGTTCTAAAGTGTGATCCCAGCCTTTGCAGCTCAATACTAGAGGATCAAAAATTAGAGGTCAAGCTATCACAACATCACACAGCATCCAACATCAGACACTGAGACTGAAATTTGGCCTCAAGGATGAATGGATGCCTTCCATCGGGCTCATCTGTGTGTGTGTGTGTCTTTGGCAGAGAAAAACCCCTTCATGTTCCAAATTCACAAATAATGAAATCAGAGGACTGAGTGTGACCACAGGTAAATATGGCCAAAACATGTTCATCATTAGGGATAGAGAAAATAAAAAAGAAGGGGTTCATGAGCCAGTATACTTTTTAATAGTCTGTGCCTGTGAAATGGGAAAGAGGCCTGAGGAAAGTGGCTAAATTGTTGAGCCTGCTATAAAATGACACATTGAATTATGGAAAGAGAATCTTAACGAGATGGGCTAAGCAAGAGATTAAATGAGAATATCTGGAAAGCCGATTGAGAATGGTTTTAAAAACCTCTTTAAGGTCATATGCTACCCTAAGATAAAATCTAATGTTGAGTAATAAAAATAGGAGCATGGTCCTGGCATATCACCTCATGTATGTCCTATATTGTGGTCAAGTTTGTGTCGTTTCCCCTGATGCAGACTGTTTATCCAAACAGTGAAACCAGTTGTGTTAACTTTGAACAACAATGACAAAAGCCACTGAAGTATATCAAGTATACAGAAAAAAACAGCAAATTATTACCATGTCTTACATTGCTCCAGGCGAGGAACAAAAACAAAATAATGGTTGTTTCACAGTGAAGCTGCTGCACGTTAGCGCAGTCATTTCCACTGCAGCTGTTGTGGTCTGAGGTTTTTATGGTCTTGTTTTAATTTTTCAGCTTCCTTGGACTCGGTTTGCCGTGTGAACATTGTTTAGCTTGGCTGTAGCGAGCTGGTAAACCTTGTGTTTCCTTGTTGCCGATTCAAAGTTGCGGTGGCTGTCTTCATGCCTGAAAATGTTCGGAAGAGCCTGAACCTCATCGTCACTCCATTGATTCCTTTATGCTGCCTCCTTTCCTAAAATATTGTGACGACAGCACTACTGCTAAATACTGCACATTAACAGGTATGGCTGCAAATAATGTAAAAACAAGACACAGCAAAGGTCAACCAACCACTCAGCATTTATCAGCCCGCCCCCTCATGAGTTACAGTTTGCTCCAGAAAGACCTTCGTGACTAGGAGGGACTTCGAAGATTCTTTAAGTGTCTGTTTTGAACTGATGTAATTGGCGTCTAGTTTAAACTGGTAATACGCTATGTGATGTCAGAAGCTATGTGATGTCAGGAATCTTTAATCTCTTTATCTAGTTTAACCTTTGCAGGTTTATTTTGAGCAGGATCTCAACCTTGCAGGGTAAATTTTTAGTTTCTAAAAAGGTTCCTGTGGTGAAAAAACCCTATATTGTACACCAGCATTGGTAGTGACCCACTTGGTGTTTTTGAAAAGTTTTGAGTATCTAGGACTGCGACAGTTGTTGCGCAACCTGTCTCAAATTTTAAAAAAATGACATCAATTGTGAGTGAATGTGCCCTCAAAAGGGTCTGAAATTGGTGATCAGGTAGCAGCAATATTTTGTACATTTGTGTATAATGAGTGCAACTATAGAAGTGGATGCCTCGTAATAACACTTCTCAAGTGGCAGTATGAAGATTAAAAAGGGACCTAAAATCTGGCCATGAGGAACACCAGATATCCCTTGGTAAATTTTCCACTGGTGGCATTTTTTTCATTCACATGATCAAACCTGATTTCACACTCAATATATTCAATTGTTAACTGTGTAATTTAATCAATGATAAACTATAAACATTCCAGAAGATGTATGGGTAGAACGTTACTACTATTATTATTTTTTAATCTGTTCATCATCCATTTTGCGGATTGTGGGCCACACAGAAAATTATGTAAATTTGACTCTATTTGGAGTAAATTTGACTATTTAGAAGTGGTGCCAAATAGACTCAGTTTTCAAGTAGGCTAATATTTACACTTGGAAGAGAGTAAAATAAAGAATTGGGGTGAAAAAAAAAGTCACTGGTGGGTTGATGAATAAACTCACGACCTTCATCTTAAGTCTTTATTTTACATTCTTCCAAGTGCAAATATTATTCCAAAACTGAGTCTATTTAGTTGTACTCTAAATAGAGTAAAATTTACTCTACAGAATTTACTCCGCACGTTTACGGAGGAAAAAAAAAAAGGGAAAAAAAGTCTAATCCAGGTTGCATATAAATACAGATGAAAACACAATTTCCTCGGTGGAGGCGAACAAGTTCTTGTTCCATAACGTCCACTCTCATTTCCATTTTTGTATAACTACTAAGCGTGAATCTATGGGAAATTCTGCCCCAGGCAACCCGTCTGCAAACCCGTTTTATAGCGCACCCCGTGCTGTACTTGTCAAGCATCTCCCACTGCACTAGAAGACCCCGCCTGCATTGTTGTAAAGCTGTCTGTAGCACACTGCACTCATATCGCTGTGACAGAGGTCAGCGAGTGCTTGAGCCCGCCTGACGTCATCCTGCCGCAACCCCCCTGCACAACCACCAAGCAAGCAGCACAATTGACAGACCAGGCACAGTGGGTGCCTTTACAGCCTCTTACTTCTCCTATATGCACCCCACAGCAGGCTGCATGGCCGGATACGCCTTGAAGGCGGAGCCGTCTCAAGCGTGCCATGTTTTATTTGGTAAATATATTACGAGCATGAATGTTTATGGTGCAGAAAATGCAAGTGTGGAATGATTGACTGGCGTTTTGGGAACGTTTCTTACCTTTCTCACCCACTGAATAGGTGTGCATTTTAATGCTCATCTCCCCTGTTAATGAACACATTGCGCTGAAACCTAATAAGGCAGCAAGGAAGTGCGCTTAGGACAATACTTTACGCCATTACTTATCTAATAAACTGTAGGATGCAACTGCTATTAGCACTGACGCTGATGCGGATGTTCACCTCCCATCAGCAGGCTCCTGCAAGCTAATCTGCCGGGCGCTGTATGCAAATATGAAACTGTTACTGTCAGGATGCAGGCTAATTCCACATTATTCCTCGGCTAGCCGGCCAATCAGGTTGACTTTGAAATGGATTGTGGGTGATTAGCGGGGAACGCTGCAAAGGATGCAGAAGGTCCCTCAAGCGAAACCCCGCAGCTGGTGCCGGAGTCAGCAGAGCAACGATCCAGGTCATTAATTCTTTGACAAGCATTGGTGATTTGGAAAATCAGTAAGAATGGCAGACGCTGATCAAAAGGGAAACACGTGGTGAGATGTTTAAACAGTGGTTTTTGCAGGTGTCAGTCACGTGGGGGGGGGGGGTTCAAAGACTACTGGAGGCCTTGAGCACAAACACTAAACACAATGCAAGGAGCTAATTGTCCAACAAGAGACATTGAGGAAGCAAGTGTGTAACCTTGACAAAATCAAATTTGCAGAGTTTCAGACTGTTACGATAGTGGACGGTTACCGTCTGTAACCAACCTAAACTACTCAGTTTGATAACGCTTTACATGCAATTGAGACTTTTACATTGGCGAAACTACAAGATATTTTTGTCGAGTACCTGGTGGTACCGAGCAAGCCAAGCTGGGAAAATTCGGCTTAAACCACTGCTCGCGAGAACTTACAAACAGAATCAAACATTCGAATGTGAGCTCACACTGTTGCTGTGCGTATACACATCCCAATCAGAATCATCTTCATTGGCCAAGTGTGTAAAAACTAGAGCTGTCAAACGATTACATTTTTTAAATCAGATTAATCACATCTTGGAATTTTGATTAATCATGATTAATCACTCACTTAACTCATTTGCTCCCAATAAGGTGTAAATACATTTTTCTTTTTGTTTTAAGTGTCCCAAAGACGTATTTATATGTTTTTTTTGTAACACAATAACACAATATTCTGTGGGCCTTGCAAAATCAGTCAAAATCCAGTAAAACAGCCGGGAGCGAACGGGATTGCTTCTGTGAAAATGGCTGGGAGTGAATGAGTAAAAAAGGCTTCTTTTTTTTCCCCCAAACATATTTTGCCCACTAAATTTGAAGCGCACCTGTTATGTGTTAATTTTTTTCGACATTTAATATTATGAGGATCTCTTCAAAAATTTATATCCCCTGCACATGTTCATCCTGCTTTTTCTAATCAATTAGTGATTTGCATAATTTAAAAATGGGAAAAAAAAATAACTACGGCATATGTAAACATTTATTAAATGCTTGACTTTAATGCATGTACCTTTAACATAACCATCCGCTGACGGCTAAAAAGGATCATCTGCGGTCAATATTAATAGTGTGATTAATCTGTGGTAATACAATGATTAAAGCGATAATTTTTTTGTTTAGAGGAACTTGTACTCCACACACATTTTCCTCTTTTCTTTCTACCCTCAGTTTCCCACTCCTGAATCAATTTGCCGCTTTATTGTGGCCAGCGACAATATGCCGAAAGGTAAATGCACTCATTCATGTCTTGTTGTGGTTTGCGTGTCTTGCATTTTTATGCACTTTTGAAGTAAAAAAAAAAAATCAATTGAAATCAAGGCATCTAAAGCTGAGCCAAGCTGAGAAGAGAAAACATGACAGACACGCATACCAGGTTATTTGAAAAAGCTTGAAAAAAAATCTATCATTTCGTCTAATTTAACTTACGATTGCTGCCCTTTGTCTCTTGCAATTTATTTTTAAATCATGGTTTAATATGGCACTTTATTGTACTTTAATTTATTTAATTCAATCTCTGGGGTAATAACCTTATTTATTGATTGATTGAATTTTTATTTTTTATTTTATTTTTCTTCTTCTTCTTCTTCTTCTTCTTCTTATTATTATTATTATTAATTCAATCTTTGGTGTAATAACCTTATTTATTGATTGATTGAATTTTTATTTTTCATTTTATTATTATTATTATTATTATTATTATTATTATTATTAATTCAATCTCTGGTGTAATAACCTTATTTATTGATTGATTGCATTTTTATTTTTCATTTTATTATTATTATTATTATTATTATTATTATTATTATTATTATTATTATTATTGTTATTATTATTATTATTATTATTATTATTATTATTAATTCAATCTCTGGTGTAATAACCTTATTTATTGATTAATTGAATTATTTTCTATTTTATTATCTGTTCTCATTGCTGCTGGACCATGTAAATTTCCCAGAGGGAGCCATCCAAAAGGGATCAATAAATTCAAGTCTAAGTCTAAGAAACAAGCCATTTAGTGTGTATAAAAAGACAAAAATAACAAGCAATGAACTTTGAATGAACTGAAGGTTGAATACACAAATATAACAACATACGTACAAAAATATGCATAATATAAACATACTTCTATTACATCATGCTACACGGCTACAGTAAACAAATCATGTATATAGTCTCAAAAATGGAGATAAACCTCACATTTGTATTCCATGAGCAATTCCTTGCACACAAAACAAACACAATGAGCACACGGTCCAGGAATATAACTCAATATAAACACGTACACATGCGGTAAGGATCAATTCATTTTCCATATTTATTATACATATCCCACTAAACCTACACCGTAGAATGAAATGCAAACAATGCCATGGCATTCACGGGCACGACATCACATGTGATGCGAGCCTACAAACTCACAGTACTCATAAACACGCAAGAGGTTGGGTTGACATTACTGCCATAAGCCTTGATTAAATCACATGTATATCCCTTATTTGATTGCATGGACTGAGAGAGAAAAAACACACAAGCGGAAAAACCGTAATGAAACATCATCGGCACAGCTATTACACACACAGGCCAGAATACAAATTCCCTATGCAGGTATTTGTTTTCATCCATCAGTATTCATTATGTGAGTAAATGTATCATAGGAGTGTAGCTATCGATCCAGTGCTAAATCTCATTGTTATATTCCTATTCAGCAGCGAGGCAGGTGACTGGAGAAAAAGAAGGGTGACCAAATGTCATGGTGACAACATGTTGCATTGCCAACGGCAGCTTTATTGATCAAGACAGATATACAAAGAGAGGAGAGATATTTCAGCAGGACCCCGACTGGCTGACATTTATTAGAAAAACAATTAATTAAATAGCCCATTCACCCTTTTTTGTTGCATCCAAAGAGCATTAAAAAAAAAAAAAAAAAAAAAAAAACTTCATGACGAAGAAGGTAGGTAGTTAATTGTGTACAGTAGATTGGTTTTTGGTTGAAAGGGGTTTGGGAGAACCCATTAAAACTCATTCACTTTTCAATGCTCACGTGATATTACATTCAATAATTATATATAAACCGAATCTACCAAATGACTCCCTACTTTTTGTCCCGGCCCGTTCTTTTATAATTGACAGTAGAAAAATGTAGGTTTGCCAAAATACAGCCATTTCTCCCATGGACTCTGAAACTGTGTTTATTTCGTATAAAATGGGGCAATGATGTCATCTACCAGTGGTTGGGCATCAGTAAAGTTGTTTCTAAGTTTGATATTTACAGTGGAGCATAATCAGATTCGCCCCCATTTAGCACTGCTCTAAAAAATATAATTGACAAGTATACTTGTCAAAGGCAGTGAATGAGTTAAAACTCATGTAGAGAAAGATGGAGCTCGAGGAACTGCTTTTTGTTGTTACAGTACTGTATTATTGGACGATAAGGGACACTTAAAATCCTTTAATTTTCTGAAGAATCAACACTGTAATGTGGTGTGCCTGATTTATAGATGGATGTTGGCCTATAACATTCTCATTCTCATTAGCATCTAATTCCTAGCAGGTTTTCATCATATCGGTACTGCTCATCATGGGAAGCATAAGTTTACATTCCATCCACCCATTTTCATTCAAAATTTCAACAAATGTGAAAATAAAACTGAATGGAAACACTAGAAATTCAAAAAATGGCCCACAATTCGCAAACATGTTTTTACGCTTGGAGGGGATGGATTTTGAAGCGTATCAAAAAGGGGAAAATGCTAATATTGGCTATGGAAACAGGTTTTTGCGAATAAACGCTGACAAGACCGGATACACGATAAAGTAAGGTAGAAACGTAAATCTTTTTGGAATTAATTAAAGAAGCAAATATGAATGCAATTTTAGATGGAAAACGGTAAAGAAACGCTACGTTTTATCAAGAATGACAAAAGCAAACTCATACGACGTCATCGCACGGCACAGTCGCTTCCTGTTCTTCTTCTTCTTTTAAATTACTGGTGGATCACATCTGAGTCCCCTGTCAATATTCACAAAAAAAAGAACCTGGAAACGGGCACAAGTCACATGTCCGTTGTGTGCATTTTCCATAAATTCTCTTAAAAAATTTGAAACATTTGGATGGAAACCCGACTATAGTCCGACTAGCCTATTGCTGCGGTCAGACGAGCGCAAGCTGAGCATGTCTTGCTGAAAAGTTTGATGTGTGCACTGTTTTGTTTACAACTGTTAAACTGTCAACCAAGATAGCATATAACATTAGCCAAAAACACAACCGCCGGTCACCAGATTGAATAACGATGTTCAAACTTGTTTTTTCGTCAGCTGGTGGGTTCCTTTCTCCACTCGAAGCAACCCCCGTGTAGTTGCACAGTGAACAAAAGCAAACAAAACATGTGTCACCACCCGGTATTTCATGTCTGGTTTAAAAATAGCACTTAACTCATTCACTCTCAGCCATTTTCACAAAAGTAGTCCCGTTCGCTCCCGGCTGTTTTACTGGATTTTGACTGATTTTGCAAGGCCCACAGAATATTGTGTTATATGGCTATAAAAGCATGGAACCTATCAAAAGACAGATTAAAGTCTCTTCTTTCATCAGGAAAAAAAAGTATGTTTCTATCTGTTTTTGCAGCAATTAGCATTAGAAGAGAGATAAGTTTCATCATTTTTTACAAATCTATTTAAAATTGTAAGTAATTGAGCTTTTTTTTTTCTACATGGCCCTGGTTGATCTCCTTTGCTCTGCTCCCACCTGCTGGCCGTTTGTGTAATAACTACCATTTATGCAACCGTTCTTTGCAGTTGAGAGGCTGAATCAAAGCATTCTGTATGCTCTAGCATAAGAAAAACAAAAAAAACGTATAAATACATCTTTGGGACACTTAGAACATTAAAAAAAACGTATTTACACGTTATTGGGAGCAAATGAGTTAACCTAACATGTAAACGTATCGCACCATTTGAATAAACTTCACAATGACAATGCACCTTAAAACCTAATGCACCTTATGTATAAAACTGTTTTAAAACAGACATGTTCACTGATTTTGCGCCGAATAATACCGTGTACCTAATGGTCCGTGATTGTGAAATATGATAACATTAACATTCGCAGTCATAGAAGTCAAGTTAACCACTGTAATAAGTAAATATAACAAAAAGTTTAAAAACAAGACTCTCCTTTTTATTACAGTGTTCCCTCGTTTTCCGCTGGGGTTAGGTTCCAAAAAATACCCGCAATAAATGAAATCCGCGAAGTAGTTAGCTTTATGTTTTACAACTCTTATAAATGTTTTAAGGCTCTAAAATCCCCGACCGCACAATTTATACACTTTTCTCATTGAGGCATTTACATGTTCTCCCATTTTTCTCTTGTTCAAACTTTGACAATGTTCAAACCTTCATAAATGTTATAAAATGTGTATATTAATGTAAAAAAAATATGCAAAATTGCACTTAAAAAAAAATCCGCGATACAGCGAGACCGCGAAAAGTGAACCGCGTTATAGCGTGGGATAGTATAGTGGACTTAAACATACCAAATATGGAAACACAGAAAAAAAGCTTGATGAAGGGGCGTAAGCTGACATCCCGAATAACATCACACATGCCGGTTTGACCTTCCAAGTGTAACTATAAAATTCTGGTTGGCCAATGAATTCTTCAAATTATAGGAGAATCCTACATTGATAGTTCCCCTCAAATTATCATGTGGTTGTTTACTAACATGGGAGAATCATACTCATGTCTTTATTTGACATTTTATAGGTCTTGCTGTCATACCAAAATTTTGTAACACTGAGAATGGATGCTATAGTTTGGGAGGGGTCCAATTAATTCGCCAGCCATGCAAAGCAAGTCTCCAGCACAACCTTGATGACTCAGACGCGTCCCCCACGGGACTTGCCTTTCCATTCGGTATGTCTTGAAGCATGGTAAGAAAACAATAAAGCTCAGAAGCGAGCTGATGGATGAATGAATTTGCGTTGTCGGCATCAGAGTCAACCTCCACCGTGACGACGACAAGCCTCAGCTGCTTGACTGAGTAGGAGCCTTCCAGCAAGAGTGAGATGCGGGTCAGAAGGTGTGCAGGTTTTTCTGGCAGAGCTTCACTTGTCTCTGCCTTGTCTGACTCTCACCAGGTAATTAGCGCAAACTTGCAAATTTTTTTCCCAGTGAGTGGCTTAAAGCGTCTTGTGCAAAAGCAGTCCACATCAAAATGGCATGTCATACCACATTATCATCAACAGCGCTCCCTTCAGCAAAAGCCCGGCTTCACAGTCAGCTCTGCTCTCCATCTGCTTCCCTGCATGTTTATCTGTTGATAGCACCGGAACATATTCACGCTCATTGTTTTTCAGCAGAGGGATGAGCAGAGTGGATTAGGTAGATCTCTTGATCGGTGGATTTACGTCGCATTGTAAGGCAGTCATCAGCATAAGGTGGAACTTGCTAACATATTCCTATCTTACAAGCGGGCATGTGTGTCCCAATAGGTGGGCAGAAATCCTATAATTCATCTTTACCTGCATTTTTGTTTTGTATTGGCTTGGATACATATTCATGACTAACAGATGCTCTAGACCAGGGGGGTCCAAACTTTTTCATTTGAGGGCCACATACAGAAAATCAGAAGGACGCAAGGGCCACATAATGTTATGAAGAGAAATTGTCTTTAGTCCTAAAAATTGTACAAATTATTTATTTGTGATTTTGCATATTTAGACAAATGCTACAGGATATAAACCAATTTATTTGTAATATGGCAGTAGAGTTATAGTTTTGGAATTTTTCATTTTAGTTAGTTCTTATTAGTTTTCAGGGTGGTTCTGTTAGTTTTTATTAGTTTAGTTCTTTAAAAAATGTTTAATTTTAGTTTAGTTTGTTAGTTTCAGTATTAGTATATATATATTTTTTTTAAACAGCATGGGAGCGAGGTCATCCTTTGGTGCTTTTCTATTGGCTGCTGCGGAATGACGTTTTTCAAATGTCATTATTTTGGTTTATATCCAAATAAATCTACTAAAAATCACATTTAATTTCATCCCCGAAGGCTCATGTATTAAATTAATTTCCAAAGACTAAAACAAAGGAAATGTTTGCTATAATTATAGTTAGTATTAGTTAGTTTTGTAAACAAAATGTAGTTTCAGTTAGTTTTCGTTTTTTAAAAAGCATTTTCGTTTTTATTTTATTTCGGTAACAATATTGTTTTTTGAATTTTAGTTGTAATTTTTTCATTAGTTTTAGTTAAATAAAATAACCTTCAATTGCACCTGTTTTTCGATACCCTCCCTTCTTACTTTGACCATCTCCAAACATTTTTGTTTTGTTTATTTTATTTGAACTGAGTCAAATGCCATTTTTTAGCATATGTCGCGGGCCACTGAAAAATGGACGGCGGGCCGCAAATGGCCCCCGAGCCGTAGTTTGGACACCCCTGCTCTAGACCTTCTACACACATTTTTTATTTTTTTTTGTCTATGGGAATTTATATCCATTCATCCAAATAAACATTTGTGAGGTCAGACATAACAGCTGTTTGACAAAAGAGCCTGGCCTCCAAATTCCGGCTGTAATTCATCATGGAGTCTGTCTGATGGGGTTAAGTCAAGGATGGGCAATTCTGGCCCTCGAAAGCTGGAATCTTGCAGGTTTTAGATGTTTCTGCTCCAAAATGACCTGATTCGTAATGATCAGGACAGAAAAGAGCATTCCCTAAATTAAAATGAAATGATGAAGAGGTGTGACTCAATGCATTTGTCTGTTCAAAACCAACACACATTGAAAGAATTACCAAGGACGAGTGGTAAACATCCTTTGAAAATGGTCTTACTTGTGTTACATCATAGTTGCGTGAAAACACTACGTTGCCTTATCCCAGTTTTCCTGTGCAATACTACAGCGCCTGCAAATTAGGATAGGCAGTCTATAAAATGTAGGTGACCTACAATGAAGCTTTATTTCTAAACATGCTGCCTCATGTAGAAATTGTATAACAGCTTCCCTTGTTGGAAAACAAGTCTTTGGACATGTTGTTACAGTTAAAACATGATCTGAGGCAAGCTCTGTCAGTACGAAGTCTTGAGGGTAGTTACCATCAACGGTGCGGCAGAAACTTTGAGTGAAAACCTTGCACAGCAATAAAGTGATACACGCATGAATAATGCAGGGCATTTAGTTGAGCGCTTAGGCAGTGAGGGAATCAAGATGTCCCTGGTGCCCTGAAGGATTCCAGTCTACTGAGCCAGCGTCTCTGGTCTAGAATAGACCAACACAGACCCAAAGAAGAATCCCACAATACTACTAAGTCACTTACTCTTTCCTTCCTCTTTAGTGTTTTTTGAATTATTGTTTCTGTGTTTTTTTAACTGCTATACACGTCTATGTATGTTTAATAAAATGAAGCAAAAAAGTCATAAAATGTCCATAACTTATAAATACAAAACTAAGTGCAATTCCAGGAGAAATTGCGTGGGAATGCTGAAAGCTGAAGGCTAAGATTCTATACATAACAAATGTAACTTTCAGGCACTATATCAGGGGTGTCAAACATAAGGCCCGCGGGCCGGATCAGGCCCGCAAAGGGGTTTAATCTGGCCCGCGAGATGATTTTGTAAAGTAAAAAAATAAAAAAATAAAAATTGTAATGCCAGACTAATAAATCAGCCGGCCACAATCCAAACATAAATTCGTAATCTCGCAAGCATTCCTCAGATGAGCAATGCAACTTGTACAAGGAATCGTCCTAGCGTCATTATTTTACACACAACCTAAAGTTACGGTTTGTTTAAAATTTTCTAAAAAAAATAAATAAATAAATCATTGACTGACAAACGTATAAATATGACACAAATTCAATTACTGGTAACACAAATATAAATTAGAAGAATTAACGTCCTTATATCTTCATTAACTGCGCCAGACATTGCATTCTGTGAACAATATATATGCAAAACAGGTCGATTTAACACATCCGGAACTCATACTGGCAAAGTGTTGCCGTGTTCCATTGGCATTCCTGTTACTTTTTTGGAACAATAGATTACAGCTGAGCTCCGTAATTTAGGGCTGGTCCACAAATAGCGAAAATCTGCGTAGAATTGATGGCAATTGTTTTTATGTTATATACCATTATTTTACTGATTCGGCCCACTTGGTCATATATTTTCCTCCATGTGGCCCCTGAGCTAATATGAGTTTGACACCCCTGCACTATATGTATGGTACATTAATATGGCTTTGTGGCTACAAGAAAAAGTTTTTTTATTTTTTTATTTATTTTATTTTTTTTTTTTCAGTTAAGTAACATGCCTGTTTTTGTCATGTGGGAAATAGTCGGCGTACCCATGGAGGTGGGTTTGAACAAGCTAACAACTAAGGGATTCCAACCTCAAAACTCAGAACTGTGAAGCATATGTGTGAACCACTTTACTACCGTGCTGACTACTTCGGGACTACAAGAAAATTGTTGTGGCAGACGGATCAACAAATGAACGTGATTTGGTAACTTGGTAATAAGATGTCAGCAATGTTGTCATCAATGGAAACAATTTTTTCAATGGTCTCAGTGACATGAATATTACTTTTTTTTTATAAGAGAAAAAGCAGCATTTTAATGGATTTTGACCATTGTCAAAAATGTTGAATTATTGGCAGCTTACACTGCATTTCTAAGAGAAAAACACCACTTGGTTTCGTCATCCTCAGCTAAGGTCTGAGTACATGAAAAGGCCGTGCGTAATTGCACAAACATCCGCTTATAGTTTTACTTTTAAGGTCGTTCCAGAGGGAATTAGGATTTTAAATTAAGCCGGAAGTCTCTCAAGTGGAAGTGAGTGGGCAGAACTGCTGAGGAGATTTCATTTAGTCGTCTCAGCTGACCAAAGAGTCGGCTAATGGCTAATTAATTACTACACATATCCCAAGTCAAGTTGCGTGCTTCTCCTTGATATATGGTACACGCAGCCTTTGGCTTGCATTTAGCATGAATCCTTATGGACGGAAAAGTAGCAAATCATCTTTTTTTTTCTTTTTTTGGAGGGGTTTAAAAGCATAGGTCTAATTCCTATGAGAACTCCCTTTACCCAAGTGGTAAAATAAAAGCTCTATAACAGAATTGTTTTTGCTTTAATCCATATGACATTTATGTTATATGATGTATGTTTTTAATATGTCAAGCTTTTCCCTGGCATTAAACCATTTGACTTCCATTCTTTCAATGTAAATGAGAGCAAGAAAGTGTTGTCCCCACAACATACGCAACTCCTCATTTGCCGCCGCGCGGGGCCTGTGAACTCGGGGCAGGGAGGCGGGGTCACTCCTCACACCGGCATGGTAATTCGCCAATCAGCCGAGTGACACGCGCGGCGAGAGAAGGGAGAGCGGCGCGCCTCTGACAGGGACATCAGTTTTACCAAACATTTCCTCCTCTGCACCTGAAAGCGCGGCATAATCACGGGCGGGGGCGATGCACCATGAAATGGAATGGGCGCCAAGATCCGGGGGAGTGGGTGCAGCGCCGTGTCCACAGAAATTAGGGTCATTCTTTACCCAGAGATGCCAGTGTCAGGAGGAAATGCCCTGCAGGTCCGGGTCAGACAGTCACACAGGCAGCCTCATCACACCATTGCATGTCAAACATTTGACTTGGATGATGTGGAAATAGCTTGTTTATAATCAACAAACGGCACAAAAAGTATGTTTCTGCCAGTAAACTCAAAGGGCACATAAGAGAGAAAGGTTTTTACAAATGAACCACATAAAAATGCTTTCTCAGACACTGGCTGTGTAGCTGAAGTGGAAAAACAAGTTAGCCAATAGCTGAGGTGGGTATTGACAAAAATATGGTTGCCAATGTGGCGATAAATTTTTTGACTGGCAAACTTGTTCGGTATTTGCCAATACGTTCGAAAAGATTTGAAAATGCGGATGATACCCGGACGTCACATGACTAGCGTATTTTCACGACTATAAGGCGCACCTAAAAGCCTTAAATTTTTTCAAAAGCTGACCATGCGCCTTATAATCAAGTGCACCTTATATATGGATCAATACTGAGCCGCAACATCTGTCAAAACGCAATCGGTGACCCTGCACGATCGGTGACACGCATGCGCAGAAGATCCCGCCATTTTGGATTGCTAGCTAATACTAATACTTTACCTCAGAGAAAATAATAAAACAGCTGTTTATTCATTTGGGGAGTGAATGGAGTTGTCAGAAAGCTGGTTTGTAATCTATTAATAAAGTTTGACTGACCTAGCTGACTGTTTTGTTGACATTCCCTTTAGCGCAGCACCATCTAATGGATGCATAACGTAACCACAGCCTCTACTGTAGCGCCTTATATATGGAAAAAGTTTTAAAATATGTCATTCAATGAAGGTGCGCCTTATAATGCTGTGCGCCTTATAGTGCGGAAAATACGTTATTTGCTGAACACGCCCTCTGTGGCAGGAAAGTAGCGATACCGCGTTAATGGACAACAATGATGAGGAGGGATAAAACTAGCGTTTATCCATCAACTTTCCGCCCAAGGACATTGACACTCACTTTTGAAGAAAGGGGCATGATATACATGCGCAAGACACACAGGTTGAATTATATAACCGTTGCCTGTGAAGCTCCAAGAGTGTTTTTTACCCTTCAACTCGGCGATGGCAGGTACATTAAATTCCCCCTCACTTACACTGGTGAATGTTTGCAAATGTGATCACAAATAGGCTTTACAAGTGTGTATAATCCGGATTGATTTCCCCTTCATGTGTGGTCAAAATGCCATCTAAATTAGCAGTTTTACGAAAGGCTTGCTTGTATTATTTAGCTAAATTAGCAACTTAGCATCCGCTGATTCGCCCAGTGCCACTGTTATTTATGCTGTAAAAAGTCTTCTTTCTGCCTTTGGTCAGTTATTAAATTAAACTCTGTAATATCTATATTCACTGCCTTTGACAAGTATACTTGTCAATTGTATTTTTTAGAGCGGTGCTAAATGGGGGCGAATCTGAGCATGCTCCACTGTAAATATCAAACTTGGAAACAACTTTACTGATGCCCAACCACCGGTAGATGACATCATTGCCCCATTTTATAGGAAATAAACACAGTTTCAGAGTCCATGGGAGAAATGGCTGTATTTTGGCAAACCTACATTTTTCTGCTGTCAATTATAAAAGAACGGGACGGGACAAAAAGTAGGGAGTCTATTCTGTTATTTGGTAGATTCGGTTTATATATAATTATTGAATGTAATATCACGTGAGTATTGGAAATGTAAAAATTTTCTATAATGACTGGCAGTGAATGAGTTCAACGGTAGCAGCACAAACAAACGGAATTGATTGTTCCCCCACATTTTGTGTATACTAAGAGGCTAGCTTCACGCCCATTAGCATCGACTGGTTCAGCCACCGTATACAAAGTGCCCGATCATATCTTTCACCTTCATTTAATAACTAAACAATCGAGCTACATCTACATTACTAACTGATTCAGTCATTGAATCACCTGATATGAAATGATCGCTACAACAGCGATATCTACCACTTTTTTTTATTTTTTTTTTTATCTATTTACAAACTGTACAACTGTAGCTACTTTAAACCTCCTCAAGTCCCTTTAAATATGTTACATACATACATACAAATTATTATTATTGTTGTTGTTGTTGTTATTACTTGTTGTGACTATAGAAAGGAAAATCTTGTTGGTGTATCAAACATTACACAAGGAATCCTAACCATCACCATGAAGTGTGTTTTTCAGTTTGTATCCCCCTCGCACCTCCCTCCCATAGGCTGTGTGGATACTGAGACACATTTGAGCTTGTAGGGGAGCAAATGTGTGCCCAGCGAGATAAGGAAAGACCGCATTAATGGGCTTTGCCTGCACAGAAAGTTCAATCTAGCCCAATAAATAAATAAAATAGCATGATCTGAATTCTCAAACTAGCAGTTTTCTCTATCTGGCAGATGTATCGCTGTTTCTCCAAGCAATCAAGAAGTAATTCCCTTTATCGGTCAACATGAATATTAAAGTTTTGTGCTTGAGGGATTGCTTGTATAACACCCAACCGTCACCGGCACCTGTCAGGCATCGCGGAGGATGGTTGATGAGGCGCACGAGTGGCTCGCCGTTGCAATGGCACGGCTGGAGTGATACGGATGATGATGATGATGGCGACTGGAGCTAAAGCGCAGGATTAGTGGGCGCGATTAGAATCTTTGTCTTCAGGTGCTAGTTATCCCACACGTGTACATTTAAAAGCGAGGCGGAATCGCATAATGTTGTTGACACCCGCTGCAAATGAGCGGTAAACAAAACAAACGTGTATACCGAGCTATTTTAAATGACTTTTACGCTTATAAAATTTGTATTTCTCATGGCTTACGTCCAGCAGGAAATGAAGACAGAGAGAGCAGAGCACCATGGAAAATGTGCAGATGTGAGGATAGGCGACGCTTATTTAATACGATTGTCCATGTTAATATTCAAACATCTTGATAAACAAAAGGCACAAATGAAGATGTTGCCAATTTGAACAACACTGATGATTTTAATACCATCCAATGCTGAATAGGAATACTATAAATCTGGACACAATATCGCATCTTAAAAAAAACTTCTTTTTTATTTTTTCAGCCATTTCCGTAAATTTTCTATAGTGTATCCTGTTTAGAGAGAGTGACCTCTCGTCATATTTAATGATATTATGACATAGCATGGCACACTTACAAAACGTCATTTTGCGCCATTGTGGGTGTGAACACAGTAAACTTAACTTTCCACAATCAAAGCGTTTTAATTCCCTTTAAATGCCTTGTGCAAGTGTGTTGATAGTCTTGGACATGGTAGGAAAAAAAATGATTTGCATGGGTCCTGCAAAGTATGTTTATAAGGAACTTCAAGCACACTCCCACGGACCTGCCTGCACATTGACCAAATTGATCAAAATTGTGTTACACTACCCGTGCCAATACTAGACATGTTTCCAGCAGACTTAAAGTTCAGATTATTTTGTGCCACCAAACTGTCAGGTGCCAGGTACATGACAAAAACACCCTCGGTACAGAGGGGTCCACCAAATTTCAAAATAAGCCGAACGACACGTCTACGAATTTAGAGCCCTTTATCTCTCAATAAATAAATGACATCATCACAATCATGTCAGAGAAAAAGGTAAAGTCAAATGTGTTCCATTTTGCTCATTTGAATCCAGTTTAACTCATTCACTCCTAGCCATTTTCACGGAAACAATCCCGTTCGCTCCCGGCTGTTTTACTGGATTTTGACTGATTTTGCAAGGCCCACAGAATATTGTGTTCAATTGGTATAAAAGCATGGAACCTACCAAAAGAAAGATTAAAGTCTCTTCTTTCATCAGGAAAAAAAAGTATGTTTCTATCTGTTTCCGTTTTGCAGCAATTAGCATTAGAAGAGAGCTAAGTTTCATGAATTTTCACAAATCTATTCAAAATTGTAAGTAATTGAGGATTTTTTCAAGATGGCCCTGGTTGATCTCCTTTGCTCTGCTGCCATCTGCTGGCCGTTTGTGTAATAACTATCATTTCTGCAACTGTTCTTTGCAGTTGAGAGGCTGCATCAAAGCCTTCTGTATGCTCTTCTAGCATAAAAAACGAACAAAAAAAACGTATAAATACGTCTTTGGGACACTTAAAACATAAAAAAAAAAACATATTTACACGTTATTGGGAGCAAATGTGTTAAGTGGTAATTTGCAGTGCGGGTATTTAGGTTTGAAACACATGCGAAAAAGATGATTTGTCTTATAAATAACAGAGACCCCTTTGTATGGTGGCCTGCAAGGTACAAAAGACATATGACCCAGTTAAAGATTGTAATTGAATTTATGAGTCAGTACATTCTCAGCATTAAGAGACTTTTTTTTTTTTTTTCAAATGTCAGCAGAGTTATAGCAATATTGACATCCAGCATTAAACCTTACATCTAAAACAAGTTTGACAAATTAAGGTCAAATTTCCAATTGAATTGTGTTTTTAAGATGAAAAAGTGTTATTAACTATATTAAAAGTTTTTTGTGTTTCCCACTACATCATTTTACTGAAAATATTAAATTATTCAGGACAGTTGTTTTACTACTTTGCTGTTTGCCATTTAACATTCCGATTAAAGGGTGAGCACCTCAAAAGTTTATATTCCTCCCTGATATGGAGAGATGAAAACAAATGTATTTAAAACCCCTGAATTTGTTTACATCCGGACATTTGATAGTGAGAGCTGTATTAAGAGTATTAGCCATCATCGTATCCTCAGCTAATCGCAAACGAAAGACAGAAGCGATCAAGTCAAATGTCCTTGTGCAAAGCAACCTGCAGTGTTAACTTTGTCCAGTTGCCATGTTGGACGGTGTCCACACATCATACCCAAAGCCAGATGCTACAAGAGAGATAAGTGGATTGTACAGTAAAAGCCTATCAGGGAACTTTTACAGTCATCCGGAATCTGTGGATTGTTGGCTTTTCCAGCAAAGTGATTTAGATTAGAATTGGGATTTTATTTAGTCTGTTTTACTATGGATTGTTTCACACTGACACAAACTTGGCTGAGCCTGCTGATACGAAACAAAACTGCTGGCAGCATCAAAAGGTCTTCAGTGGCTGAAACTGTAACATGAGCAACCTAGTTGGATGCGTTGCTCGTGAAGACGACAGTAAATCAGGACTGGAATGATTCTTATAACATCATTAAGAAGACACAGATAAGGCTGCCTTCCTGGGAATAGAAAACAAAACAATCTTCACAAGTGAAAACAACGATCAAGTTTTGCATATTGATTTTTTGACTTGCCCTGGCTTTTATTCTCGTAACGACGCATGGGACTTTATAATGAACCTTTTGAAAAGGAAAGAAAATTGTTAATTTACACCTTTTTCTGATTGGATGGTTTGGCTGCTGTTTGCTGCGCTTTATCAGAGTTTATTGCCCGCTGATTATATTGTGGAATGACTCCCACGCAATAACGCCACTGAAGCATTAAGTCAAGATAAAAGCAATCTAAATATGAGCATGCATGATAGCTGTGCTAAATGCACCCAACTAATGGTTTCATTAAGGGTTAATGTAAATTCAAAATGCCTATTTACTCAAATTGTTCTTGCATACACAAAACATGACTGACGAGAAACGCTCCACAGCGTTGTTTGGATTCATATTTGCACTTTCAGAAAAGTAAGAATTGTCGGGTACGGAAATGACGGCATTGTGTTAGTAGGGATCGTTTTAAAAATGTTGTCATCTGTATTAGTGTTGTTCCGATACCGATACTGGTATCGGCAGAGGTGCCGATACTGCATTAAAACAGTGGTATCGGTATCGGTGACTACTCACAAGTAACATGCCGATACCATTAATTCAAACACTAATATAGGATTTTGGATGCAGCATCTTGTGTCTCGCTGGTGCACGACATTCACTGATATGTGACATGTTCACTGCATGCCGATCTAAGATATCCTATTGGACCTTGAATGCTCTGAACCAATGGCAGGACAGCTTTTTCATGTTGAGGAAAAAAAAAAAACTTCAGTATCGGTATGGTATCGGTATCGGCCGATACTGCAAAGCTGGGTATCGGTATCGGGAGCCAAAAAATGGTATCGGAACAACACTAATCTGTATGCAGAGCTTCTTTTACTATTATTTTCAGGCCAACTTGCCCTAAGTGTCTCAGTGGCTGTCAGTCAGCTTCAAAGCAGTTATGCGTCACGTCTTTCTGAACCTCCAAATCTCGTCACTTCTAATCCAGCTGCACTGTTGGGACAGAGCGAGTAGTGTTTGTATTTGAAGCGGCGGTGCACGTCTGCTCCTGTGTGTGAACAGAGTGGGCAGTGTGCTGGGCTCTGCTGATTAACCCCTGGGCCAGGGCCGTTCTCCTCAGTCAGACAGATCGCCTTTCGCCGGTCCCGGCCTCTGTAATGGGAGCTGCTCCAACAAGCCACTTCAAAGAGGGACGGCCAGCAGGGATGTCAGGTTCACAGCCAGAGGGAGCAAGCGGAAAAGAGCGAGGGGAAGAGTGTGAAGGAGAAATTGTTTGTGGACATCTGTGCGTGTGTCTTGTGGAGATTGACCGTGGGGAATGTGTGTTTTTGTACGAGGGACAGCTGCATCTAGACATTGTCGTTGTAGCACCCTTTTCTAAGTCAATGTGTGACAGTCGTATTTGAAAGCAAGGCCGAAGGACATTGAGGTGATTCTACAAGTCTTTCAATCAGTCCAAATTAGAGAACAAAACTTCAAAGTTCGGACTGCCATCATGCAAGCTGTCACATGAAACTATAGAGACCTATATGTTTTTTTCAGGGTCGATACAGCTCAACTCAACTCAACTCAACTCAACTCAATTCAACTTTCTTTATAAAGCGCTTTAAGAACAGGCGTTGCTGTATACAAAGTGTTGTACAAAAACATCAGTTTTGCAGTAAACAAGAACAAAGCAAACATTTTGAAGTGCGAATACAGGATTTTTTTTTTTTTTTTTTTTTTTTTTTTTTACAAGTAAATAAATTATACATCAGTGAACAAATAAGAAGTAGTGAATAAAGAGATAAATAAATACATAAATAAGTAGACTAAACATCAAACTCATACACACCACAAAACACCAAGAACAAGTCTCATGTTGCGCCAAAAGCCAAAGAATACAGATGTGTTTTAAGACGTCTTTTAAAAAGAGGATAACGAGGGGGACTGCCTAATATTTAGTGGAAGGTCGTTCCAAAGGGAGGGACCGGCAACAGCAAAGGCTCGATCTCCTCTAAGCCTCCACTTAGCCCTCAGTACCTCCAATTGAGTCTGGTCTGCTGATCTGAGGCACCGGGCAGGTGTGTAGGGGTGCAAGAGCGCGGCGAGATAAGGTGGGGCAAGACCATTGAGAGATTTGAAAACAAATAGAAGAATCTTAAAATGGATTCTAAATTTCACGGGCAGAAAAAACACATATAAAGTCGCACTGGAGTATAAGTCGCATTTTTGGGGGAAATGTATTTGGTAAAATCCAACACCAAAAAAATACGTGTCATCTTGAAAGGCAATTTAAAATATTTTTTTTTTATTGACATCAGCTTCTGAGGTCTTCGCAGCAACTCCCCACTCAGCTAGAAGCTAACAGGCTAACTCCCCTTTTCCACATAACAAAACCTTCCCACCCGGAACTCTCCCTTCGTCCCAACGTTCCGTGGGTGAATTATGTTCCCGTCACTACAAGTTATTCATATAACTTTAGCATAAAGAACATGCTAACGAGTTCACCAAACTATCAGATTCACTCCAAATCACTAAATCCAATGAAATCTTCATCCTCGGTGTCACTTTTAAACAACTCCGCCAACTCGGGAGGTAGACGATGGCCACTCCCTCTTCTACCGGCAATGTTGAATTTATCAACACAGGCCTAGAGCGCCCTCTTGCGGTTTAGTGTGAAAATAACGTGAAAATATATAATAATGTGTTAATTTCACACATAAGTCGCACCAGAGTATAAGTCGCACCCCCGGGCAAACTATGAAAAAAACTGCGACTTATAATCCGAAAAATACGCTATTTGTTTTTAAGCCAAACAAAATACAAGATGAAACGTATCCAACATGCCATTTGAAGGAACTCCAGTTGGACTTGTGTTCTACGCACGGACACGTGCGCTTGGCGATTAACGTCTCAGAGGGACACGCCCACGCAAAGTGTTCTGTTGAAATTCCAGGAGGTGACACAGGAAAACCCCTCGAGGCCAGTTGGGTTTGCCGTGGCGGAGGAGACAGGCCGAGGCGCTCTGTCGATCAGCCGACACTGTGCTGCCTTTTGTGCCTGCGAGACAATGAGAAAGCCAGGCAACCTGAACCTAACACAGGAAGCTCTTAAAGTGACACAAAACAAACTGCTGAGCTCTGGCATTTCCCCCTGCTGAAAGACTATCTCCACTGTCATTAAAGGTGAACTCAATCATCTAATCTCCCGCTCCAAAGTCACTGCTAGCACCCCCACTCCGCTTTTTGCCCCCCACTCCTTCCTCACTGTCCCAAATAGCCTCTCAAGGTGGAGGTCACCGACGAAATGCCAGCAGATCTCAGGGGGGTTATAGGTCATAGGAAAAAAAAAAGAAATCTGTTGAGCATGATCATGTGTGGCCACCTGAAATGAAAATCTGTGTGTTTTTGTTTTGAAGTACTTCCAAAAAAATGAAGCTTATATTATTGCATTGCTTTCAAAACAGTGCTGAGCAAATATTTACGATACAAAAATATCAGGACACACCAAAAAAACAACATCATATAAAAAGTATGATTTTGTCTAAATATTTATAGTTTGTGTAAATTTGAGGCCTGTTAATTTAATTGTACTTGCAGGGATTGAAAATAATATCTTTTGGACTAATTAAGTGAAATTGGACAAATTCCAGCAGCAATAAAAACACTGGGGAACATTTTGGAGGAAAAAAAATAAAATAAATTGCGTGCAAAAATTGGCATGCTGACCCCAAAATTGCAGTCAGTATTGTTGTGTGCTGAGAGGTTTGGATCCCAAAGGCGCAGAAACAAATAAGATTTTATCTATTTATTCACATCGAGAGGCAGAAACTCAGAGACGCTGTACACAGGAACAGGTGGACAATAATCCGGCAACCACACACATTTCTCAGACAGCTTATAAAGATAGTAAATCGATCTCATTGGTTGTGGCTAGACATGTGGGCACCAGTACTGACATGGAATCATCTGACTGGTTTCTAAACATATAGAGAGATTAAAGAGTCTTGACATCATCTAGTTACAAGCCGATTGCATCAGTTCAAAGAAAACAAATAGAACCAAACATTACTCCTGAGTGACTCGAGTCATGACAAGTATAGTTCTAGCACGTCAAGTTATTTCTCCACAGCCTACCCTCCATGTAAGTAAATTCCACTGATTATCTGTAGTAAGAAGAGCTGACATATCAGAGGTGGGCAAAACCGTCAATAAAACGGCCCGCCATCGATGGATGCCCACCTTTCGGCGAGTGCTTACGCATTTTCAGAGAGTGCTTTATGATACGAAGCCTTGCAAAAACACTGACAGACTGAGACGGACAGTCTGTAGTGAACCTGAATATCTCAGAATGTACATGCTATTCCACATTCTAGAAATTCATCATACACATTAATATTCAACATGTGTCACGGAAGAGACTGTGTTCGACCCACGAATAAACTTTGAGACATTCTTCTCCCATATGATATAAAACACATTGATTGTGTACCGCATTTTCACGACTATAAGGCGCACCTAAAAGCCTTCAATTTTTTTCAAAGCTGACCATGCGCCTTATAATCCAGTGCGCCTTATATATGGATTACTATTGAGCCGCAACAGGTCTCGCTGTCAATACGTTATCGGTGACCCTGCACGATCGGCAGAAGATCCCGCCATCTTGGATCGCTGGCTAATACTAATACTTTACCTCAGAGAAAATAACAAAACAGCTGTTTATTCATTTTGGGAGTGAATGGAGTTGTCAGAAAGCGGGTTTGTAATCTATTAATAAAGTTTGACTGACCTATCTGACTGTTTTGTTGACATTCCCTTTAGCGCAGCACCATCTAATGGATGCATAACGTAACCCCAGCCTCTACTGTAGCGCCTTATATATGGAAAAAGTTTTAAAATATGTCATTGATTGAATGTGCACCTTATAGTGCGGAAAATACAGTATTTAGTTACTCAACAGGTGATAAATAAAGCTACTGGAAAGTGCTAAACACTACATGTTGTGATACAAGTTTAAAAAAAAAAAAAAGTGACAGACGGCAAACAAGCGGAGCGTCACCAATGTGACCGTAATGAAAAGCATGAGAATGGACATGCACATTTGCACATACAAACACATTACCTTCTGTGCTACAACATTACATATCATTTCGATGTCGCCCACATTAGGATACGGCCGTTTGAAGCTCACGCGTAATGTGCCGCTAGCTATACGAATAGCACTGTTTGGAATTCAATTATCTTTACCTCTTTATCTCTCTCTTTTTTTTTAAAGTCAGGCACTATGAAAAGGCCTCTCTTTTCTCCCCACCGCCATTGAGCAACGATGGAAAAATGGTACTCACAGCTCCTATTATCGCATCAAAATCTGCCTGGCTGCTATGCATGCTGGCTCATTACCTTGGTGAAAAAGCCACCTTAACCTCCATTACGAGCTGGCCCTGTAATTAATGACTTTTTAAGCTATTGAACCAAAAGCAATTAGGTTATAAAGGAGGGCTTGTTCGGTAACAAGAATACCTTCCCTTTATTAGTCGCATCCTTGAAGAGGAGACGCTAAGCAAATGTGACAGTCCCTGGAATGAAGATGCTAATGCTTCCAGTTATTTCAACTTGTCAATCAAAGCCGGAGCAACACAAAACAAATCGAGAGTTCAATGCTATTTGAAGGTTGAAAGAATTCTATATTCCCCGTGTTTACCGTGCAGATGAGCTTATGCGCAGCAAAGCAGATACAAGCTTATTCCACCCGTAGAGTATGCACGCCACAGATAAGGCTATACATGCAACAACACATTTTGCTTTGTATTTGTTTTAGACTTTATCGCGTGTTGCAACTGGAGGCAGACACAGCCGAGACATGTGGTCTCCATTCTAATGCCGGCAGGGGTCAGCTCGACGGTCAAGCAGCACATTACTCTAAGTCCGCGGCGGACAGGTTAGAGCGCACAAGACTAATGCTGCAGCTCATCCGAAAGGTCATGCGTGGATATTAATGTGTAACTTTAACTCAAACTGCATGAGGAACAGCCAGCCTCTTTTTACAAGCATTCTACTGCAAAAGGATAAACACAACCTGCGAGTTTATCTTTTAGTCATTTCCAACAAAACGTTTCCTGAGAGGGCATAATAGCTCATTGATATTTTTGTTGTAGTTTTGCCCCAGACAGTAATCAAAGGAGCATAATTAGTCGGTCCTTTCGAGAACATCTTTCCGTCACATTGATCCGGCCAAATGTTCCGCGGCTGCTCATTATTCACATGCATCCTGCCTAACAAAGACCACATTTATTTGACAGTAAATCTTTGAACAGGCGAAAAGTTCCTGAAATTGATTTTAACCTGTTGAAGTCATTATTACAGTATCTTGGAGATATGTTGCAACAGTTATCCTAAAAAAAAGTAACATTACGGATTACTTGCTTTAAAAAGTAATTTAGTTACTTTACAGATTACTTGATTTCAAAAGTAAGTTAGATTTCAAGTTGCTTCAATAGTTACAGCCAGCAAATACCGTCAACCCTGCTTAAAGTGTATGGGACATGAAAGTAACAACAGAAAGTAGTGCTGGATTCAGTTGGCCTCAAAGAAAACACTTGACAGACCTATTCTGTAGGGCTGCACGATATTGGAAAAACATGCGATATGCGATATAGTTGCTGAATATAGCGATATCAATATTATTGCAATATTTAACATGTAACTAAAGAAATGAGATTTTTATTATCTAATGAAAAATTACTTTTTTTTTCCATGCGGCAAATTAATCAAACTCAATGTATTCTAAATTAATTGTAATTACCTCACAATGTTCAACTATTGGGTGGCAGTGCACATTTTTGTTAAGTACACTATGTTTTGAATTTACATTATTAGGGTTGGAACACCCATGGAACTCAGGGCGTGGAAACCAAATAAAAAGAGAGGGTGAGGAGGGGATTTTTTTTCAGAGAGTGCAGTAGTGAATTGTATCAGTCAGTTCCAGTCTCTCTCTCTCTCTCTCTCTCTCTCACCTTTTTTTGTCATGTTTAAGAAATGTCAAACAGGTAAACGTGACACTCTGACTGGTCAAATTCACATAAAAGCATAAAATTCCATATCAAACTTATTGCACGTCTTTGTGATATGCATATTGCATAGGCTAATATTGTGATATTGATATTTTTTCGATATATTGTGCAACCCTAATACCCTGACCATAACCTTGAGCGTGCTGGCTCCAGAACTCAAAAGTACAAAATAGAAGAGGGATGGGGTTATCATCAACATGCTGAGAGAAACCTTTGGAAAACAAATGTTTGGATGAGACTCGAAAATTGTTACTTTAAATGGGAAGTCTACACAAAAATTGCTTTGTTTTTCCAGTCCTTATCTGCCATGAAACGTCTGAGTCCCTGTCTGCTTTTCTGAAGTCCACTAAACCGTGTTCATCTCACAGCTGCTGTGGAAACACCCACTCCCACCACTTACAACTAACACCCCCCTTACCCCATCATCTACGAGGCACGCAGGCCTGCTGTCTGAATAATTGCCTCATTAGCGTGTGGCGGCACAGGTATGGCATGAATGAGAGTGTATGCAAATCCAATTGCTTGTCCAAAACGCTTTATTCATGTGATCAAAAAATGCCGTGTATTATGCTGGGGACCTCAGCCCTGAAATGGAAATTTGGGGATAACGAATGCATTTTCAACACGTCGAGTTGAAGCAGAGCAGCTTTTGGCTAAGAACAGAGGCGGCAGAGGATCATTTGGCACACTTTCTATCAATGTGTACCACAATCTGTCGCCACTGGTGTGGCGCCGTAGGATTTGGGAAAATGGCAGCAGCCTTGGGAAATAAAGAAAGTAACACATTTTTAAACCTGCTAAGGTAACTTAAATGCAAAAGAAAACCGCTAATAACACGACGTTTGGTTTTGGTTTGACTGTATAAGAGTGTCAATCAGTCTGAAAACAAGACAGCACATTTTAGTTACAGTAACTACATTTATCTCTCATCGACGACATCCAGGGTAAAAACAGTTGGCCCTGGCGCTAACGCTGACAGCGTATTGCTGCCGTTGGTGACTGCAACCCACATAGACTGAGACACACGTGGCGGATTACCGTGACGCATTCCTGATCAACAAAATGGCTGTTCCACATGATTGCCAATACACAGCGAGTACTGGTTTAGTAGTCCGTCAAACTCTGTGGTTAGTCTTCTTTAGAAAACCGCAAGACCACTGCCGAGTACGTATCCCCCTACACTGTCAACTACTGGTTAGCCATTATAGGTCTTGAATATTTCAACACTGGACTGGCAGAACGTTCGTGACTACCACTGATTTGAACTGAACTGATAACAAAATATGTGTTTTGGGTCACATGGCCCAATATAGCCCTAAATAGGACTAACTTCCTTTGCCTGAATTAAAACTAGAAGAGAGAAGCTAGTAGAGAGAAGCTAGCAAGACTGCCCGGTGACGACGCAGCTTCTCCAAAAGCAATCGACTGAGAACCAAACCTCCATCAGCGGGCTTCTGGAAGGAATTTTTCAAAGCTATGTATCAAATGCTTAGTTAGCATAATGGATAGCTTTCTAGCACACTATCCATTTCACCTTCGAAAGAGCACATCTGTGCCTACTATCCGAGAAACAGAAAAGCTAGCTTAGCTAGATAACAGGACAATAGACCAACTATCTTGACCTAACAGACTGGAAGTCAAACAGCATCAGTCACCACAATAACTACTGAACGGTAAGCTATAGGCTCATTTACATCTTAGCTAGCCTTTAGGGTTCATCTACCATGACCGAGGTTAAGGCATTTCATTTATTGCTTTCTCCTGAATTAGCCAAACCCTCAATGATCATGCTAACTACAGTATGTCTGAATTTCCACAATGGGTATTTTCCATCAACTTACTGTTGAAATGTATATTATGGACATTGTTGGGTCTCCATTCCAACAGTTAATCCTCTTTTCGACTTACCAATATGGTCAGCAGAGAGAAGAAAGGTTGTCATGATTCATTCTATTCTAGGAGATACATCAACCCTTCCATGTTTGTACTGCTTTTCCTCATAATTGTAGCAAGTAAATTGAGCCATTTAGCATTTATTGTATTGTCATACGTTCAAATATGTAAATACATTACATAAACAACAATGAGTACCGTATTTTCACGACTATAAGGCGCACCTAAAAGCCTTCAATTTTTTCAAAAGCTGACAATGTGCCTTATAATCCAGTGCGCCTTATATATGGATCAATATTGAGCCGCAACAGGTCTCGCTGTCAAGACGCTATCGGTGACGCGCATGCGCAGAAGATCCCGCCATCTTGGATCGCTAGCTAATACTAATACTTTACCTCAGAGAAAATAATAAAACAGCTGTTTATTCATTTTGGGAGTGAATTGAGTTGTCAGAAAGCTGGTTTGTAACCTATTAATAAAGTTTGACTGACCTATCTGACTGTTTTGTTGACATTCCCTTTAGCGCAGCACCATCTAATGGATGCATAACGTAACCCCAGCCTCTACTGTAGCACATTATATATGGAAAAAGTTTTGAAATATCTCATTCATTGAAGGTGTGCCTTATAGTGCGGAAAATACGGTACATTAAGTCACATATTCTTATAGCATCAATTAAGTTTCAACATGTCCAACCTTGAGGACAAGGCGACTAGTTTAAATATGGCATGCTCAAAGAGCAATAAAAACGCATAATTCTGCTTGAACAGGTTAAAAACTTATTTTACACCCCAAATAAATGTCAGCTAAGACATACATAAAAAGTATGCGCACACGTAATTTGGCAAGAGATTGCAATGTTTATTATGACACATCCACAGAGAATTGCAAATTGACTCCACAGCTTTTCTGCAGGGTTCTGCAATGTCATCAAGTACAGAAGTTCCTCGGGGAACGCAGGGCAAGTCTTTCTATCCTGAATTATGCTTTTCGTGTAAATGCTGAAAACGGTGTAGTTGTGTACGAAATGTCACATCCATAAAAACAGTAGTGGTTTATATGAATCATAAATTGTGTTTCTGCTTGATTAATATTTAATAGTTTACAGCCGATAACCGGCGACCCAATAAAAACTCGCCCGGGAACCATTTTGAGAAACCCTGCAGTAGATATAGAGCTCTATTAAAAGTGCCCTGAAATGACTGTTATGATTTTCTGCTATATAAAATCATATATTTGGTCTCCTTTGTTTCAGTCTTTTCTGTGAAATGTTTCATAAACACCAGACAAGTACATATCCCCACGTTAAAAACACATTAAATGTTAAATACTTGCAGGACTTCATTCGAGTCTTCTATAAAGACATACGTCCTTTTTTTTTATTTTTTTTTTATAACCATTCATAGACAAGATGTTTGCCAGATTTCTCTTGAATGTTGACTTAAATCGCATTCTTTGTAATCACGTTAGGCTATGTTTGAGGCAAATAAACACATATGTAATTAAATGGCATGCTATCTCTAGCCAGAATGTTATGACTAGACATTGGCCTCGGTTCAACTAGCATTGATTTAATCGTGACCAGCTTTGTTTTTCAGTTGACAGGGTTACTAGGTCACTAACTGCCTCCTTGTGTGCCGCTCAGCTGCACTAAACAACCGTTGCTTCTTATCCACTAAGGCCGTATACTGTTTATTTATATATATATACATTTTTGCATTATTTCCCCTTACAACATTCACAACCAATAAATAAAATAATATAAATTTGTAGATGCTTTTGTAATATGTTTCTTCTTTAAATATTAAATTACCTTAAGTAGTAGACATTTCGTCAGCCAGTGCATCAGACGTGCACAGCTCCGGCTAATTCTAACGTTTCCAAATAATGTGGCCCCCCCACATACAGTTCAACACTTGAACTTTTTTGAAAATCTTTTTTTTTTTTTTGTGGGTTTCTCCCATTTCTCCCAGTTTTTCACATAATGTCATCAGATTGTTGGGGTTTCAATATTTCAATAGGCGTCAATGCACTGATTTTTACCTGCTCCCTATGGCTGCAAATAGTGGGGGTCCATAGAATAGTTTTTATTTATTTATTTATTTTTTAAGATTCTGTATGACATAGAAACAATGAAGCTGATTTAATCAGAATACTGTGCTTATGACTGAATGCATGTGTGCAAGTTGATCAATTAAAAAGGGTGTGTGGGAGTATTATATAGCTTAGCGGTGCTCAGCCTTTATTGCGCCACAAACCAGGCGAGCCACTTTATCACAAACATATATTTTGACGGCTGGCATCGAAGCAAATAAAAACAAATGATCTAACTCACCATGGCACCATTACAATGACTGTTGTTGTAATAAAAAAAATAAAAAACTCCAAAGGTTTAAACGTTACTGCCGGCCGCTATGTTCGAAGCTGCTCCTTGCAATGGTAGGTGAAAATCAAGTTCAGTACTGGCAATATTCTTTGTTATCGTATATCTGGAATAACGCTGATACACCAAATCAACTTGATGGGGAACGCCCACATTTTAGGATTGCTCCACCCAGAATGCATATCTGACATGAAGGCATATAAGCGCAGGCAGAAAAGCGAACCACAAAGACAAATGGGAGAATATGAATATGAAACATTGGGAACATTTCCACAAAAAGCTAAAATTCTACATCTACACAATTTATAAACAAAATGTACAAACACAAAGATTGAATATTTTAACCTCATTAGTGTTGGTGTAAATCAGGGGTGTCCAAACTTTTTCATTTGAGGGCCACATACAGAAAATCAGACGGACGCAAGGGCCACATAATTTTATGAAGAGAAATTGTGTTTAGTCCTAAAAATTGTGCAAATAATTTATTTGTGCTTTTGCATATTTAGAAAAATGATACAGTATATAAACCAATTTATTTGTAATATGGCAGTAGGGTTATTATAGTTTTGGAATTTTTCATTTTAGTTAGTTTTTTTTTTTCGTTTTGAGTTTTGTTTTTAATAGTAATAGTTTTAATTAGTTTTCAGGGTAGTTCTGTTAGTTTTTATTAGTTTTAGTTCTTTAATAAATGCTTAGTTTAATTTAGTTTGTTAGTTTCAGTATTAGTTTTATTGTATTATTATTGTATATATTTTTTTTATATGTGTACTACTTTTGCGCAATGTTTAAAAAAACACCATACTTTCAAACGTCATTATTCTGGTTTATATAAAAATAAATCTACTAAAAATCAAATTTAAAATCATCCTCAAAGGCTCATGCATTAAATTAATTGCTAAAGACTAAAATGAAGGACATTTTTGCTGTAATTATAGTTTTAGTTTTGTAAACATAAAATGTATTTTCAGTTAGTTTTTGTTTTTTTAAAAAGCATTTTCGTTTTCATTTTATTTTGTTAATGAAATTGTTTTTTGGATTTTAGTTTTAGCTTTTTCATTAGTTTTAGTTAACTAAAATAACCTTTAATGGCACCTGTTTTTCGACACCCTCCCTTCTTATTTTGACCATCTCCAAACATTTTTGTTTTTGTTAATTTATTTGAACTGAGTCAAATGCCATTTTTATGCCGCGGGCCGGTGAAAAATGGACGGCGGGCCGCAAATGGCCCCCGGGCCGTAGTTTGGACACCACTGGTGTAAATGGATTGACGGACAAGAAAGTACAGAGTATGATTTCAGCCAACTATAAGAGACCTAGAGGAAATATTTGCTGACAATAATTAAAAATAGAACGTTAGAAACAAAGGAAGCCCTAAATATGGGAGCAGTTTATTTTAAGTGTATTTGTTTGTTGGGGTGAGGAAAATTAAAACAGGAATGTGAGTAGTGAAACTAGCGACTATGAACATTAAAGTGTGGACTTGTTAAGACACAGAAGGTCAAGGGAGTTCTCTCTACATCAAAAAAGGCAAAATTTAGCAAGAACAAATCTTGAAATCCCATCAGATGTTTATTATGCACATATATTTGTATTCTTACAGAAAGCAGAACATTTTCATGAGCTAATTTAAATAGCCTTTGAAGAGGTTTTACACTGTTGAAAGTCTACCATTGTAAACGATATCCCTCCTCATACTTGTGCATGAAAAGCAGATGCTGTAATTAAGCGGAGAGTTGATTTCTGGCATGGCCAAATTAGTCGAGGGATGACCGCGTGGTGAACTGCTGGAGCTTTAATACTCCATGTTTACATCACTTGCCGAGCCTTTGTTTTGTTTCATTCACGATGCTAATATAGACATTTTACACTGCGTGCTGACACACCACATAAAAACCATGCTTGGAGATGTGCTTCTCCCAATAAACTCACTTAAGGTGTCAAAAATAAAAGGAAAGCATGCTCAGGTAATGTGTGTGTGGTAATGCTTTTGGAGATGCTCTAATGGGCTAAGATGGGAATTTTTTTATGAGAGCTATTATATGATAAACTACATAAGATTAGAATGTATACACAGCATCACATAACCTGGGTCACAATTTTGTCATTCGGTTGCCATGGTTTAAAATGTGTCCTCCATATCAAATATGTCACAAAATGTATTGAATAGAATTGTAGTTGTCATCTCTGAAGTTGCCCCCTGCTGGTCATAACAAAGAATACACACACAGCAACAAAATGTAGAATCTCTCACATTCAGTGTACAGTCAATGCTTTCATGTTCATTTGTAACAATTTTTTGTCTCCCATGATTGCTTCTCTGTCACATAGCAGTACATCATCCTCATGAGTTACACTGCACTCCATATGGAAGCATTTTATTACTGTATATGTCGTTTGACCTTTCAACCCCAAACTTACAGGACCTTTCCCTGTAAAAGCACATGTACCGGAACATACAGAATGATCAGTACCGTCAGGAGAAGATTTTTTATTTTTTTTGGACAAAGCTCAAGGTTGTCCATGTGTTCATTGAATCTATTGGCTTCAACCTTCCATTTGCCTCCTGTCCCTCCTTTTCAGACATATATATATATATATATATATATATATATATATATATATATATATATATATATATATATATATATATATATATATATATATATATATATAAATCATAAGTGGATGAAATGGTACAGCGTCACTGGAACCGGCGTTTTGAAAATGAAAAGTGGTTGTTTGATTTTGTTTAAAAATAGAAAGGTCCCACACAAAAAAAAGGACAATTAAGATTACCGTAATGTGTAATGTGCTATTTTGCTGTTATTGTTGTGTTAATCAGTGTATTCAATTCAATCTCATAATTTTGAATGATGTACCGTATTTTCCGCACTATAAGGTGCACCTAAAAGCCTTCAATTTTTTCAAAGCTGACCATGCGCCTTATAATCCTTATATAGCCTTATATATGGATCAATATTGAGCCGCAACAGGTCTCGCTGTCAAGACGCTATCTGTGACCCTGCACGATCGGCGACGCGCATGCGCAGAAGATCCCGCCATCTTGGATCGCGAGCTAATACTAATACTTTACCTCAGAGAAAATAATAAAACAGCTGTTTATTCATTTTGGGAGTGAATGGAGTTGTCAGAAAGCTGGTTTGTAATCTACTAATAAAGTTTGACTGACCTATCTTACTGTTTTGTTGCCATTCCCTTTAGCGCAGCACCATCTAATGGATGCATAACGTAACCCCAGCCTCTACTGTAGCGACTTTATATGGAAAAAGTTTGAAAATATGTCATTCATTGAAGGTGCGCCTTATAATGCGGTGCGCCTTATGGTGCGGAAAATACGGTAGTTTTAATGAATCAAAAGTACCACATTACAATCAGAGGCAGAAGAACAAACTACTTAGTTCTCATTTTAAAAGTGTCACTGTTTCTTCGCGCCTTTACTCAGTAATTTTTCCACTCTTTTTTTTTTTTTTAATCCTATCGTTCTTTATGCTTCGGGGGAAATAGAGAGCGAAGCTTAATTGAAATGGACTTTTCCACCTCTAAATTTTAATGAACTGCTGGCTTGAATGGCTCTTATTAGGCAAAATTGTCCATTAGCATTTTAAATGACCAGCTATCTTCATTATAATCAGCTCGAGATGCATTTCTGTGCTGGGGATCTATTGATTGCTTGGCAATGTCAAAGTCTGCATGGAGACAGAGAGACAGTGTGTGCGTGTGCCGAACTCTGGCTGCACCTGATACAGAATTGTGAGCAAGCTGTTGGGGGAAAAACAGAAATATCCGCTGTGTACACTCTCAAATAATTACAGTAATGTGAAGATAATTACAGTAGAGGCAGTGCAGTTTTATCACGGGACAAAAAGTAATTCGATTTATGCTTCCGAGGAAAATAATCAGTCACCGCGGTTACGTGGAGTGACGATGACACAGTTCTAATTGTGATCCTTAAATCGACGACATTGGTCATAAAGGAAAGCACAGCTGTGTGTTTGAGGATTCAGCACAAAATCACTTGGATGCATATTAACTTCATTCCCGGGTGCAATTACACAACATTGTCAGCATCAGAGAAACTGTGATGAGTGTGTTGCATTAGTGGAGTCAAACATTTTTATTAACCCAACTACTGATGTGTTATGACAGTTGCACTTTTTGTTTTATTGCATTTAAAAACTTTTTTTATGACAATGTTTTGTTTTGTTTTCAAAGAGAAAAATATATCCAGCTGTAAAAAAAAATCTGAATATTTTTTTGGGGTTATAATTAGGGGCGATCTGGCCAGAAAAAAAAAAAAAAAAAAAATCTCTTTTTTTTTCAGTCATTCAGGATGATAACGATTTTAATCAATTTTAATCTAATAAACTGAAAAAAAAAAAGTTTATTTAAAGGTGTCATTTATTCAAAAAAATAATCCCTGTGCAAAATGTTCAGACACCAATATTGTACACCAATTCTAAATCAGTTCTAACAAACTTAAAATTCACAATTAGCAAAATTACAACTCACAATAACATCTGGATGTAACAGAACATAAAAACAGCTTTTCATAATGCTGTTAACGATTTAGCACATTTTCGATTCGATTTTCAAAATGACGATGAATCAAATTTATTCAATTTATTGCCCAGCCCTCGAACAAAGCACTTCTCATTTCATCAGTTCTAACTCTGTCATACAAGTGCTGTTAAGCTGGGGGTAAGTTTTGCTATAAATTGTTAACATTAATGAGCATGATCAAAAGAAAAGTTTCAAAGTGTGGCGCATCTGTGACATAACTCATCTCACCTTGATTGATGATTTTAAACATTTACAATAAAGGTGATAATTTAAAAAAAAAGTGTTTAATGAATGGATTTCTGCAATTATTTAGAGGTTTTGGTGCACACTGTTGACATACAAAAACATCCATTATGTCAGTGGAGCTCAGAATCTGTCTGCCTACTTCAATCAAAATCATGTTACACTACCTGCGCCAATACTTAGATGTGGTTCCTGCAGACATAACCTGTAGTTTATACCCGTATTTACTAGGGATGTAATGATAAGGGCAATATCGTGATATTGTGATATTAAAACTGCAAATATATCGTCGTCGTCATGTTCACAATATTTAAAAGGAACACATCTGTTAAAAAAAAAAGTCAGGTTGATTTCCATTTGTGCAGTTCTAGCACCCTCTAGTGGCTAGTTTATTAGTACAATTTAATTTTCATTCGGGATGTTTTGGCCTTCTATGTTTAAAATCTATGCTAATTGTCAGATAAAGGGAAACCGAATTTGCTTGTGAAGCGATCAATGTGTGCTTGCATTAGCAAATAATTGCCTCAATATAGTTATTAGAGATTGTAGGTGGTTTATATGCATTGCACAATATTGTGCTTTTTTGTAGTATGAGCGCTTTTTTTTTTTTTTTTTTTTTACAATATTGTGATCTTTTCTAAATATCGCCAACAACCCACAATATCGTGATAATTATCGTATCGTGACCTTCATATCGTGATAATATCGTATTGTGATGTTTGGATATCGTTACACCCCTCGTATTTACTGCCCTGTCTGTGAATGTAAATCCCGAAGAAATGAAGGTAGTCAAACAACATATAAGCCACAAGTGCTTCAAAGTCATCATCAACCTCTGAGCCCAAAGTATGATCACAATAATCTCATTTTAATTTGAGTTTTATTGCGACTGAGGGAGGGGCTGAGTAATCAGATTGTCCTAGTTGGAGAGGGGAGGGTTGGCCAGTGTGTGAGAACACTTCCAGATGGTGTTGAGCAGCCACACTGGCACTGGGGGGGGGAACGGGGGACCCTGCACTCCCCTCCCTCAAACAGGATGCCCTCCACCCTCCTCTACCTCTTCTTCTACGCTTTTCATTCCAATCCCAGTGTCCGAGTCTTTGCCCTCCTCGTGTCCTTCTCTTATCTCTCACTCCCCATCGAATTGTCACCTCTCACCCCATTCTCCTCTCATTGCCCCCCCCCCCCCCCAGTCTCTCACCACATCTTTTTGCTTATCCAAATAGTAGTGCGTCGCCCCACCATTAGGCCTGAGCTGCCCCCCACCGTTCCCCCAGCCCTCGCGCTCTCCTACGGGGGGCGACAAAGCCTTGCCCTCCGATTACACCGGGGTGGGTGGGGGGTATGGGGGGGGGGGGGGGGCACAGGGTTAGAATACAGCCCTGAGGGCCGGCAGCTGTCAATTAGTGATAACTGCAGTGAAAGAGAGAGAGAGAGAGAGACACACGGTTTTCCTCTCTCCCCCCCTTGCCCCTTGGCTAATCAGGGGGACATCACCTAGCAACGGTCCAGAGGAAGTCCTCAGTGGGGATGCCTGGTAAGAGGCGCACAGAGAAATGGCGGAGCGGTGTAGAGTGGGATGGGGAGTGCAATGATGAGAGGTAGGGGGGGTGGGGGGGGGGGGGGTGGGGGGGGGTAGATGGAAAGAGGATAATGAAACCTCTTCAGAGAGGACATTTTGATTTGAGACAGGCATTGTCCACATGATGATACAGTGTAATTTATAATCAGTCAAACCTCTGAATATGAACGCCCTAAATGTCGCACAATTTGAATCAAGTCACACAAAGGCTTCAATTCAGTCGCTATCTAAATTAGGGATGGGGACTTAAATATTGGACGGTCGCACATAGGACCATACATTTCCTAACCTGATTTATGACAAAAATGTTATTTTAGATAAAAAAATAAATAAATTAGCATATGTGCAAAATGTGTGCTCTAAATATATATTTTATTTTTAATAATACATTTAATAATAATACATTTCTCAATGACAACAACAATCCACGATCACACTCTGACAAAGGGTTTGAAGTATCCATCCATCCATTTTCTGAACTGCTTACACTTCACAAGGATCGCAGGGGTGCTGGAGCCTATCTCAGCTGTCTATGGGCAGTAGGCGGGGTACACTCTGAACTGGGTGCCAGCCAATGGCTGAGGGTTTAAAGGAGTGATAGAAAAATGAAGCTTCATGAAGCACTTGCGATCATTTTTTTACTCCTCCAGATGGTGCTCTTGGTTCTAGATAATGCTTCATGAAGCTTTCATGAAGCTTCATTTGTCCATCACTAGCACTGAAGCAAACGACAAAATAATTACATATCGTGTTATTTATTTATTTCAGCGCAAATGACCATACAAGGATGGCACATAACTGTTAAAGAACAAAACAACATCAAGTGCAAGAACTTTTTTTTTTTTTTTTTTCACAGAATCAACTCACTCATGTTTTTTAAAATGTTGAGGTACTAAGTTTGTACTGCATATCATTCTAAATCTGAAAAAAAAAAATGAGTATAAGACTCGGTGTAAACACAACTAAGCCATGTCTGCCATCTAGTGGTAATTGGTATGATTACAACTTAAAACCTATACTTGACCCCTGCATATTTGCAGTTCGGAACCCATGGATTTGCATATTCAGACATTTTTCTTTTTTTCTTTCTTTCAAGATTATTTCACATTTGGGATTTTTCCCAGTTTTTCTTTAAGTTTTTCCTCTGTTTTCCTCCATTTTTCGTGGAAAACATGTACTGAATGTTCACCAACAGTTTTTGAACACTTTTTTCAAATAAATAAAAATACAAATACTATAATAATAACAATATAATCAAGGGGCTACTTAGAGTATGCAGCCCATGGACTACCAGTTGTCCACCCCTGATCTAAATAGTTTGTGTTCTCTTTGGCCTATTTGTGTGTTTTGTGCACGTCATGACAATACACATTGTATGTGGTCATATTATGACCGCTTCCAACAACATAAGAATATCCAATACAAGAGCTCTAGCTAAGGTAACAATGGTAGTTTTGGTTGAATGTTTCAAATATTCTTTACTCTTTTATGTAATTGAAGAAACCAATATACGTACTTGTACTGGACCCAATTGAGACTCAATAAGTGATCATTCTGGTCATGATGAACTCTAAGTGACTTAACTCATTCACTGCCATTGACGGAAAAAGCCGTCAAATGATGCATTTTTTGCTGATCTGGCAATGAATGTGTTAATAAAGCACATTGCAAGGAGATGTAATACATACATGTAAGCTGATGTGTCTGTATCAGGAGGTATCTGAATATGCCGCTTCATTGATAAAAGAAGCGACAGCCCGCCCCTTTAATGTATTCAGTTCATCATCCAACATCACTCAAACTCATGCAAACACATTAATATGAGGTGAACAGAACAGAAGTTCTCCAAGCGCCGCTGCCTCCTCCTGTCTGACAGCGGGGCCAGTGCATAGAGCCATGAACGGGTGATAAATCCTCGTCAGGTTTTATTAAAAAACCCAGCCAGGCCAAATAGAACACCTCATATTGAGCTGTAATACCCAAGCAGACACTATGAGGCAGAAGAAGAGGCCTTCCTCTTTGGTATGCTGGCCAGCGGAGAACTACTGTTTTTACTCTGATGAAAGTGATGGGAAAAATGTAAAATGTAAAACCTTGTAGAGCTTGGAACCATCCATTCAGAAAGCTATCTATCTAGCACTATTTCAGCAGTGTGTTGTGTTTCCGGGAATTGGTCACAAGCTACAGTACATATACGTACAATTCTGCAAATGGGCAGCCCCATCGTTTGGAATATTTTTAAGTCATAAATAGTGTTGTTCCAATACAGATATCGGCAGAGGTGCCGATACTGCATTAAACCAGTGGTATCGGTATCGTGACTACTCACAAGTAACATGGCGATACCATTAATTCCAACACTAATATAGGATTTTGGATGCAGCATCTTGTGTCTTGCTGGTGTACGACATTCACTGGTATGTGAC